>NW_026602076.1:0-25759 GCF_029448725.1 Salvelinus fontinalis | reverse complement strand
TACAGAGACAAAAGAGCATCGGCATGATAAATACAGATGTTCCATTTCCCCCAGTTTAGTTTAGAGGGTTTTAGTTTAGGCTTTGAACCCCAAAGAAAGGACACATATTGTTCTCATTTAGAAGAAAACGCTTCAGAATGCTGTTCTCAGCCCATGTCCCAATCCTGCACCACCCGGAAACACCATCAGGAATGTATCATGTGGGAAGAACCATGGCCTCTTACGAAATCACCAGACTAGTCTAACAAAACAACAACACTGAATTTGAACACAAAATAATCCTTATCGAGCCCTCTAATTGGTTGTTTTATGGTTCCCTCCAGGCAGTAATTGGCTAATTTCCCTTACCCGGTGTTCTTCTGGGCTGCTGGGCCGTTGGGTGGGCCCTATATTGTCTGTCAGCATGACTCATCATCATCACTATCAGTATGTGTGTGTGCGTGTGTGTGCGTGTGTATTTCAGAAGTTATGATTGGTTTTAAACTTACGCCCAAAACTCCTCCTCGGGAGACGTGATCTTCATGGTTTCATTACTGAAAGAGAAAGAGGGGGGTAAACCGATGAAAAAGCAGTGAGAAATAGCAAAAGGAACCACAATATAGTAATCTCAAAATCTGATATCTTCAAAGTACAATAAGCAGGGCTACCTCAACATATTGTAGTCATTATAGTCTGTCTGGTTGTGAAGGAAGGACCAGTCTGAGTCCAACTGGGAGAGGTGTGGGTTCAACAACATGGAACTCAAATTATGACAGTTCTCTGTGAGAATGTTAGAGAGAGAGAAAGAGAAAGAGAGAGACAGAGACAAGAGACAAGAGACAAGAGACAAGAGAGAGAGAGAGAGAGACAGACAGAGAGAGAGAATTCGTGAGTGAGTTTGAGTAAGTATGTGCACATGCATACGTGCACGTGTGTAATATGTCTACGTGTGTGTGTGTCTGTGTTGAGTTCTTGTACCAGTATTCCACTCATTGTCACAGGTGGACCAGGGCAGTGGATTCCTGAAGGAGTTGAATAGGTAGAACAGACCCCAGGCTAGCACCACTATGTAATAGATGTTCAAGTACGCCACAATCACTTGGGATGCAATTCCCACTCCTGTAGATGGAAAAGCAAAGCCAGGTTAACATTTTATAAGGTGACCGTTCTTTAAATAATTTAGTAACCTAGCACAGTGGTCAAACCATGGATCTGGAGAACTACAGGGCCAGCAGGCTTTTGGTCCAGCCCAGCACTACAACACCTAAATAAACAAACATCTCATTGAGACTTTGTTAAGTTGAATCAGGAGTGTTAGTACTGGAACAAAAGCCTGCTTAGTACCTAGCAAAATACTATTACATATAGAAACTGTCAAATGTATTTGTTTTCAATCAAGGTCTTTGTATACAGCAGCATCTCATGAGTTTAGCCTGAAACAACACATTTTAATCCCTGTTTTAACTGGCACAAGGCCCGATTCCCAGACACAAATAATGGATAGTCCTGCACTAAAAAGCCATTTTAACGGTTATGTAATCAAAAATGTAATCTACGTAATCTCCAAAAGTAATTATTATCATGAGAGGGCTATAAACTATATCTAGTAATGCTGCATACTCCAAGAAAGGTTCAAATCTCACCTTTCTGGCAAGAATAGTTATACATTGCTGAGGTGAAGTCACTTTTGAAGATACAAGCTCAAGTACACAGTAGAAATATCATGAAAATATGAAATTATGAAATATTTTATATTATGTATTTCCTATTCAACAGAACTGTGAATAAGGCTTGAAATGACATGAATAAAGGCTTGAAATTATACATGCTTTCGAAATATAGTATAATAAAAATATTTAACGACTAAGTATAAGATTTCACCTTCCTTATAACTGTACATATTTGTATGTTAAGTGTTCGAGATAATGTGCGTATTTTCTAAAGGTCTACCCCCCATCGCTGTGAACGGCTCACTGAGCTCGTTTAGAACTTGCCTTTCAACTCATATTAATCTTGTACGTCTGTTACAAGCAGAAAGTGGTTTTTGTTTAAAATGTATGAATTATTTTAATACACTGTCGATAAATCGATCTCTGAATGTGGTACAGCGACGAAACCACTGTCTCCCGCTGCGCTACAATGTAAGGACTCCAGGCATATTCGTCGTTAGTGGCTGTGATGTAGGGTTCAGCCAGGAGTTGATGGAGAGTCGGAAGAGTGAATAAAATGGTAGGAGGGACACCCCACATATACTCCTGTGTCCGTGAGAATCGGGACTACTGCTCAATGCAAGCAATTTCAACCTATGGTGTCCACCGATCAATTTATCAGTGAAAATGTCAGTCGGAAACGATACCAGAACCACGCATGTCCCCAAAACAGGGGACTTGACATATATTAATAAAGATATACATTTTTTTTACATTTTAGTCATTTAGCAGACGCTCTTATCCAGAGCGACTTACAGTAGAGTGCATACATTTTATTACATTTTACATACTGAGACAAGGATATCCCTACCGGCCAAACCCTCCCTAACCCGGACGACGCTATGCCAATTGTGCGTCGCCCCACGGACCTCCCGGTTGCGGCCGGCTGCGACAGAGCCTGGGCGCGAACCCAGCCCAGCCTGGGCGCGAACCCAGAAACTCTGATGGCGCAGCTAGCACTGCAATGCAGTGCACTAGACCACTGCGCCACCCGGGAAGCACACCCTACAAACTCTCAAAGTCTCACGTTAGAACTAGACATTCATCCATGTTCCTCAAACGTCAAATTTCCAAGATGTTCCAAACGTCAAATTTTTAAGTGTTTAAGGTTAAGTTTTGGCATTAACTCTGCATTTTTAAGGTTAGGCATTAACTCCAAATGCTTAAGGTAAGGGTTAAGGTTTGGGTTAGACTTAAAACAAAAATATCAAAAAACACTTTCTTTCTGGATTCGAACATGCTACTTTTGGAACCAAACTGTGACTTGTATCATGGGTGACCTGACTGGAAGATTCACCATAGGCTAAATCTGTGTCTGGGGAACTGGCCCATAATGTAATAATGTAAGGAGCAGACAGAGTAATCACCTTCGAACATGGGACATATCTTCCTCCAGGCTGTGACCCCGCCCTCGCTGGTGTACTGGCCCAATGCCGTCTCCAGGAAGAACACAGGGATACCACAGAAGAAGAGGAACACAAAGTACGGGATAAAGAAGACACCTGTGGAGGGTTAGAAACACCAATGAAGAAGAGTGTTTACTGTATGAAAGGTGTGTTGCTATGGTAAATAGTAAAATAGAACAGCAGGAAGGATACAAAGATAAAGCCATTGAGATGAATGACAAAACATTTTGTGTGAATAGACCAAGGAAATGCTTATTGACATGTCAGTTGTGTGATGATGTGGTATTGCTGTACAGTAGTTAGAACATGTTCTTTAGCTACGAGTCCATGAAAAGAGTTGACAGCTGAATAGGCATCCTTCATAAGGAAATGAATGAACTTTCCAGTGAATACAGAGAGGCTGCACAAAAGCAATTGCAGGCCTGGTATCCTTGTTTTTTAGGATGCATACATCTTTTGTTGCTCACAGAATATTAGAGGTGAAGCTCCGCCCACAGGGTTAGCGGACACAAGAGTCAACTCCCTCGGGCAACATCTTTCTTCTCTCTCTCTCTCTTTCTCCTCTCTCTCTCTTTCTCCTCTCTCTCTCTTTCTTCTCTCTCTCTCTCTCCTTCTTCTCTCTCTCTATATTTCTTCTCTCTCTCAATTCAATTCAAGGGGCTTTATTGGCATGGGAAACATGTGTTAACATTGCCAAAGCAAGTGAGGTAGATATTATACAAAAGTGAAATAAACAATACAAATTAACAGTAAACGTTACACATACAGAAGTTTCAAAACAATAAAGACATTACAAATGTTATATTATATATATACAATGTTGTAACAATGTACAAATGGTTAAAGCACACAAGTTAAAATAAATAAGCATAAATATGGGCTGTAATTACAATGGCGTTTGTTCTTCACTGGTTGCTCTTTTCTTGTGGCAACAGGTCACAAATCTTGCTGCTGTGATTGCACACTCTGGTATTTCACCCAATAGATATGGGAGTTTATCAAAATTGGGTTTGTTTTCGAATTCTTTGTGGATCTGTGTAATCTGAGGGAAATATGTGTCTCTAACATGGTCATATATTTGGCAGGAGGTTAGGAAGTGCAGCTCAGTTTCCACCTCATTTTGTGTGCAGTGTGCACACAGCCTGTCTTCTCTTGAGAGCCAGGTCTGCCTACGACTGCCTTTCTCAATAGCAAGGCTATGCTCACTGAATCTGTACATAGTCAAAGCTTTCTTTAATTTTGGGTCAGTCACAGTGGTCAGGTATTCTGCCACTGTGTACTCTCTGTTTAGGGCCAAATAGCATTCTTGCCAACACACTCTCCCTGCTCTGTTCAGGCTATCCCAAAAAGGGCTGAACATGGGTCAACATCCTGTAAATATGACCAAACTCTTCATTGGTTTCAGTGCTTTCAGACCATGATAGTGTAATCCTACTGTATTCTGAAAGTCAATAGATGGGGAGGTGCTGGTTTACTTACCTCCTCCGTTCTTGTAGCACAGATAAGGGAAGCGCCATACGTTGCCCAGGCCAATGATCTCACCAGCCATGGAGAGCAGAAATTCAGTCTTGTTGGCCCACTTGCCCCTCTCCTGCTGAACCGCATCCTCGGAGCTTCGTTTCTGGGACTCTGAGTCCACTGGTCTTCCTGGAGTGGTCCCTCCAACCATCTCCTCTTCCATGTTCACTCACTTTCTCTTAAATTCAAAATGCTTTATTGGCAGGACATTTTGTAAATATTGCCAAAGCTCTCTCTTTCTCTCTCACGCTCTTTCTTACTCACTCTCACGCATGAACTAACACATCTTTTCTCCTTCTTTCTCTCTCTCTCACACACACACTCCTCCTGTCTCTCTCTTTCTTCCGCTCTCCCTCTCATTGTTAAATCTGGTGTGGACTCTGTGTTTACATCTTCCGCTACTCAGAGCCTCTCTTCAACACAATATGTCCCAATCAAGACAGATGAAGTCTTTGTTCTGTTAGAGAGCCTGAGGCTTGATCCTAATGCAGACATTCTACTCCTCCTAGGATACTAACATCTATTTGTTTGCTTAGTTATGCAGTCAGTCATAGCCTATCTACACAAATGTATGAAAAACAAGATAATAATTGATTGTTTTAGATATCCACAAGACATTGACGTTAAGGTGTTTTCCCATTAAGCACATTTCCTCCATGGATTATGTGCAGTAATGTACAATGCAGTAACGCAACGCAATACAATCATGAAGATGCAGACCTATAGGCTATTTAGCTTGAACTTTTATTTAGGCATATGCTAAAATCCAAAAGTTTGCAATTTATTTGTTTGAGAAAAAGGATTCATGCATGCAAGAAGAAAAAAGTGAGTAAGCACTATCATTCCTGTGAATCCTCTATGTATTTGGCACAATCATTCAATTATGCATGCAAAATAAATCTTACAACTCACCCACTATTTTAACGCAATAGATCCTGCTTTTCCACACAGCTGGTAGGAGTCAATGAAGCAGTTCCTTTGGCTGCCCAGATAGAGGGTCTTTGGAAAGAATGTTGAAGTGGGAGTAGGGGCGTGTCTACAAACTCCAAAGCCTTCACATGGTATTGAACTGAACCAGGATGATAGCCTATAACAGCTATGTAGAATGATACAGTAAAACAGCCATTGTGGAGGACCATTGATATGTGGAAGAGAGTTGACATGTCCACAAGTTTAACAAAAATGTATTCAACTAAATCATTTAAATTCATTGAAAGAAAATAAGAAACTCTTTGATTATTTGTTTTGCATTGGGCTATCCTATCCTATTCCATAATGTGTTGAATAAGAAAGAATTAGGTAGAGACAATTTATTTCAATCCCTCAGTCAGACTCACTGGAATGTCTGGAATTATTGTCATAATAAGGGCTGATGATTGTTTGTGATAGGCCTAAAGTAAATACAATTGCTCTTCAAAAAGCACCGTCACAACGTAAGTAATTTAGATATGTTTATTCCATACAGTAATTTACCTGTTGTGCACTTTTTTCATGATGTATTTTTTTTTTTTAATTGCCAGGCAAGGAGGGACTGTTCATACTGTATATGGTGCTTTCAAGACAAATGGGAACTCGGAAAAATAATAGGTCAAATCATGACGTAAGTGATCTTCGGGTCGGAAAGTGGGAGCTCTAGAAAGAGGCCAGAGTTGCCGACATGAGGTGAGTTAGTAAATTCACTTTGGAGTGCCAGAGAGCGCACTCTGGGCGTTTGTAAATTCAGAGCATTGTCAGATTGTCCATTCGTAAATGCAAAGCGTTTTGCTCTCGGGGCGTTCAGAGCGCACACTGGACGCTCTGGCCGAGGAGTAGGGTTGATCCAAGCGTTCTGACCTCACAACGGCAGTCAAGCACCCAAGCTAACTGGCTAAAGTTAGCTAGCATGCTAGCTACTTCCAGACATAAACGAGAGAACACCTCACTCTGACCATTTGTCTTGCTCTAGCAGAGCTGGTTAGGCTGTTTTCATGTTATCCAGAGCGTTGGTGACTCTAACTGTGCTGCTGGCAACAATTTAATTACGCTTTTTTGCCAAGGTTTACTGACACGGCATATTCAACAGGGTGTTGAGCGTTCGTAAATGCATCAGTTATTCTGCGCTCTGGCACACTCAGACGAGAGCGCTCTGAAATCGGAGTAGATAGCCAGAGCAAATGTACAAACGCACCCCATGGATTTCCGAGTTGGATGACCTTCTAAACGATTTTTTCACAGTAGGAGCTCGTTTTTGTTCGAGTTCCCAGTTGTCTGGAATGCACTGAAGTCGGAACTCGGGGAGATGTCATTAATGATTCTAGGAAAATTTCATTATTTTTGTTATTAACTAAAAAGCTAAATATGATGTTGTAACAAATACATAAGATACATTTTCAATTCAAGGAACCAATTTACGCCTGGAGGTAAATTGTTTTGGAACATGTTTGTTGCTGACGCGGCATCATACATCAGTGGGAGAGACTTGGAATTATGACGTGCTCTGTGACGTTTTTTTTTGCTACCAGGAAACGAATGTAAACATACCAATCGGAATCGAAACGCAAATGCATTCGCATAATTCTACAAAAGATCTTCGATGCTGGGTGCTAAATACGATTTTGCAGCACGGGGCGAAATGTGGTTAGCTGGAATATATGATTGCCAATTCTAGAAGAGGTTATTAAACGCAGTAGCTAGGACTGGGGCAGGCTAATCGCTCGATAAACCGGTAAGATAGCCTGCTATATTTCATGCTAGTAGCTAGTTATATTTCATATAGACTATATACCCGATGTGATAAACATATTGCTGGTGTTTGATAGCAGCTTAGTGAATTGTGTTCGTCTATTTGACATGTAGACACACATCCACTTCGGGGTGCAGAGAATTTGCAACAAGCTGATGACATGTCGGCAGACAGTTCTTCTGCCAACCAGGAAGAACCTAATGCTGTTGTTGGAAACATATTGGTGCAGTTCACATAGGTATTGTTCATAGATGCAAACAAATTACCGAGAAATATGAGAACAGATATTTAAAAATAAGAAATGTCATGCTGAAGATAAACCTAGCATACTCCTTATCCACTATAAGCCAATACAATGACATTGTATACTGCTCTTCCCAGGTCCAGGCATGTTTGCCATAAGGGCACCTGAGGAGGAGTCCTCAGAGATGGTGGAGGAGATGGACACGTCAGAGGCTGTCTGGTGCTGGTATTACCTAGCTGAATGTGGAGTGTGGCACATGTTTGAGGTACAGGACATATCACCACCTATGCATTCCTCATCCATCTATCCTCTCACTTGATCTATCGATCCATTCCTTAATTATTCCATCCATACATTTTTACTGCATCCATCCATCCATGTTTACTGCATCCATCCACCCATCCCCTCACTCACTCTACCCATCCCAGTCTCATTTGCAATTTTTTCTGGTTGTGGCAGATTGATCCAAGTGCTGCATGCTCTGTGACCAGTGAGCAGATAGAACAGAATTACAGCAGGAATCAACACGGTGTCATGGAGTTTTACACCGCCAAGTACACCTACAGACTGGACTTCTCAGGTACCAAGAACAGTACAGTACTGGCACACATCTATACAGTATCATTGACAATCATTGGATATGTTGGAGTCTGTCTCTAATTCCCTGATCTTTGTTTGTCTTTGTTTCACAACCAGTCATGAAGCAGATCAATGTCACAACCGGGAAACAACGGCCAATCAAACGGGCGTTCCACTCTGCCACTGGCTTTAGGTGAGTCTGAGCTGTACCAATGGGGTCACCCACGGGCATGTAGCTGTATAACTCAGACATGCAGGTAGCCCACAGGCCTGTAACTGTATAACTAAGAAATACAGAGTTCTGAGTGCTCTCCATTGGCTCTGTGGTCAGTTTCACTTCCTGGAGCTTACTTCCCGGAGCTAACTTTAGTCTATTGTGGGGTTAGAAGCGTCACCTGTTCTATGGTTAAACCGTATGCATGTTGTGCTACATTTTGGGTGAAAATAAAAGGATGTGTAACTAAGGGCATTGACATAATAACCACCGAGCAGTTGGACCCAGGCCTGACCTCTACAGTATGTGTCTGAATTGTGTATATGAATCTGTCACCCTCGCCCAGGTTCATTTGTGATAATCTGGCCCTGCCGGTGCCCTGCCACTGGGAGAGAATAAATACAGACGAGCCTTATCAGGTAAGGGGAAAAGGATGTGTGTGGACAATATGCTGTGTATCTACCTCTTTCAGACAGAGAGCTTTACCCGACTTTTGCCGGTTCAGGTTATTATCTGAATGGGGCAGGGGTAGAAATACAGGTAACTCCTGACCAGCATGTTACCTGCTCAAGACCTAGTCGTGTTACCTGCTCAAGACCTAGTCGTGTTACCTCCTCAAGACCTAGTCGTGTTACCTGCTCAAGACCTAGTCGTGTTACCTGCTCAAGACCTAGTCGTGTTACCTGCTCAAGACCTAGTCGTGTTACCTGCTCAAGACCTAGTCGTGTTACCTGTAAAAGTAGAGTAATAAATGCTTATGACAAGTCTTATAATGCATTATACCTGTCAGTGTTCAACTGATATTCAGAGACATGACGTTGCCACGAGTAGCACCGCAGATGAGCGCGGTGCAAGATGATGCACTGACAGAGTATCACAGTGTATCTGCACATGTGCAGGGCGACACATCAATCTTCTACAACGTGATAGCTGCGAGACAACAGTGGAGAGGTTTCGCCTTGCACTTCAATGCTCTTAGTTGTTGTGGAAATCGGCCCGATATTGCTATTTACTTTGTGCATTGCTGACTACCTTTAAAGGCCAAGTCCAGTCGAAAACATGTTTTTCTGTATTTGGTATATATTTCAACGCTATGAGGTTGGAATAATACTGTAAAATTATGATAATGCCCTTTTAGTGTAAGAGCTGTTTGAAAAGACCGCCTGCAATTTCTGCCTGTTTTGGTGGGATGGAGTTTTGGCCTGCCTGCTGACGTCACCAGGTGAAAAATGTGTTAATAGACCAATAAGAAAGAGAGTTCCAAATATCTCTGCCGATAGCAGCTAGTTTTCAGTTTTCCCCTCTGTACTCAGACCACTTCCAGACATTCCTAGCAAAATCCTTGCTTGAGAAATTGCTCTTTGCTAAGAAGCTATTTTTGTTCATTTTTGACCATTTTAGTAGAGAGAAAATCCACAGTAAGGTACTTATTTGTTTCCCATAAAATGTGATTTGATATTGAGATAAAAACAGCTTTATTGGACCTTTAAGTAAAGTTTAATCAATGTATCTACCTACTCCATGACTCTCTTTAGCCAGTTTGTTTCTTTATAACTAAAACACTGTGTGTCATTGATTTGCAGTATACCCATGTCTGATTGACTATACTCATTCACCTTGTAGAATTAGGAATTAGAATACCAGTAATTTAATAGGATCTTTATTTTTCAGCTTGTCTCATTGGCCAGAGATACTTATGAATTCAAGGAAGTGGTCAGACTCTATGAAAGGACCATGTGTCACCCTATCAAATCTATTCAGAGGATACAGAACCTGGATCTGTGGGAGTTCTTTTGCAGGTAGAGGTGTGTGTGTGTGTGTGTGTGTGTGTGTGTGTGTGTGTGTGTGTGTGTGTGTGTGTGTGTGTGTGTGTGTGTGTGTGTGTGTGTGTGTGTGTGTGTGTGTGGAGGTATTATAATGATGCTAGTATAGTTGAGTATCTAAATTATTTTGATGATAGCACCTAGAATCCCAGTTTGGAATGATTTGAATTAGATAGATAGACCTTTTTCGAGATCTTTTGGTTGGAAAACATAATTAACCTAAATGCTGAGACTGATCAATGCTTTTGTGTTTTTACTCCAATTTCTAAAGGAAAAAACAACAATTGCGGAAGATAAAGCGAGTTGTGGACATTGAGGAGAAAATGTTATTTCATGGCACAGGCCACAGCAACGTGCAGGCTATATGCACATATAACTTTGACTGGCGGCTAACTGGGAGCCACGGGGACGTCTATGGCAGAGGTAGATTCCACTTGTGTTGTCATGAAATCGTAACTTTCTCACAATTTCACGGTTTTCCAGAAATCCCGGTTATAGTATTCCTGGATTTCCTGCCTGATTCCGAGAATCTTCCAACTTTGATTTCTGGAAAACCTGGGAATTTTGGCAAAGTTCCTAGAATTTTGCAGCAGTAATTTCAACTGTTCAAACATAGCATTCTAATACTGTCCTTCCCATCATTTCTCAGGGAGTTATTTCGCCCGAGACGCCAAGTATTCTAGCAAATTCTGCCTTACGACGGGGAAACATAACTTTGCCTTGCAGAAGCACGGACTAGCCCCGCCGATATTTTCAAGCGAGCCTCCATATAAGACCATGTTCCTGGCCAGAGTGCTGGTCGGCGAGTCCACGTTAGGCAATCCGCTGTTCTGCCGACCGCCATCCAAGGACATGAGCTACAGCAACTTCTTCGACAGCTGTGTGGACGACCTCGCCAACCCAAAGATCTACGTCATCTTCGACTGCAACCAGATTTACCCAGAGTATCTCATTGAGTTCTACTGACGCCTATGGGGTGATCAGGGACGTTATCACACAATGTACATGGGGCAGATTTTTTTTTACCAGGACGGGATTGAGATTCAGAAACATCAGGGGAGAGGTCGAGAGAGGAGGGACTCAATGGACGGCCATGTTGACTTCCCGCTGTTTGATTCAAGGCCTGACTGGGACTTGGATCATAAGAAGTGCCTTAATGGATTACTATGGCAGAACAGGGAAGACCATACAAGAAGACTATGTTTCTATAAAAGCTGTAGAGTTCGTAAAGAGTGGTTTGTCTATTTACTGTGTTTAGAGACTTGTGGGTCGGTCAGGGCGAGAGGTGGCGTATTTGAAAAAACTGAAAAGTAACTGCACACTGTTGGAGTGTTCCCGAAATGGATTAGCAATGTTTCAACCTGCCACAGAGGATCTTTGGCAGGATCACCCTGTGTTGTCGAAACGTTGTGAATATGTTTCGGGAGCGTTCTAACAGTGTGCAGGTATTCCTTTTTTTCTTTTCCTTTGACTGTTTGGGTCCAACATGACCATAGTCAAGCAAAGCTAAAAAGTGCAACACACTTCTAATGAGGATGTAGACTGAATAACTACTTTGGTGACCAGGATGCAATAACTCACTATTACAAGTGAAGTCGCCAACATAAAGTAAACAAATATTTGACTTGCCCTACTCCTGTATACAAGGACCTGATATCATAGATAGACATTGAATAAGTAGGTGTATCCAAACTTTTGACTGGTACTGTGTATAAGGGATATATTCATTGTAACTGTACAGTAATCTGCTCTTGTAATATTTTCTACATTGTAGAATAATAGTGAAGACATCAAAACTATGAAATAACACATATGGAATCATGTAGTAACAAAAAAAAGTGTTAGAAGAATCTAAAATATATTTAGATTTGTTTAAGTAGCCACCCTTTGCCTTGATGACAGCTTTGCACTCTCTTGGCATTCTCTCAACCAGCTTCATGAGGAATCATTTTCCAACAGTCTTGAAGGAGTTCCCACATATGCTGAGCACTTGTTGGCTGATTTTCCTTTACTCTGCGGTCCAACTCATCCCAAACCATCTCAATTGGGCTGAGGTCGGGGGATTGTGGAGGCCAGGTTATCTGCTTCAGGACTCTATCACTCTCCTTCTTGGTCAAATCGCCCTTATACAGTCATTGTCCTGTTAAAAAACAAATGATCGTCCCACTAAGCGCAAACCAGATGGGATGGCGTATCGCTGCAGAATGCTGTGGTAGCCATGCTGGTTAAGTGTGCCTTGAATTCTAAATAAATCACAGACAGTGTCACCAGCAAAGCACCCCCACACCATCACACCTCCTCCTCCATGCTTCACGGTGGGAACCACACATGCGGAGATCATCCGTTCACCTACTCTGCGTCTCACAAAGACACAGCGGTTGTAACAAAAAATCTCAAATGTGGACTCATCAGACCAAAGGACAGATTTCCACCGGTCTAATGTCCATTGTGTGTGTTTCTTGGCCCAAGCAAGTCTCTTCTTCTTATTGGTGTCCTTTAGTAGTGTTTTTTTGTTGCTGAAATTCAACCATGAAGATCTGAGTCTCTGAAAAGTTGATGTTGAGATGTGTCTGTTACTTGAACTCTGAGGCATTTATTTGGGCTGCAATTTCTGAGGCTGGTAACTCTAATGAACTTATCTTCTGCAGCAGAGGTAACTCTGGGTCTTCCATTCCTGTGGCGGTCCTCATGAGAGCCAGTTTCTTCATAGCGCTTGATAGTTTTTGAGACTGCACTTGAAGAAACTTTCAAAGTTCTTCATGTCTTAAAGTAATGATGGACTATCGTTTCTCTTTGCTTATTTGAGCTGTTTATTCCATAATATGGACTTGTCACAACACAACTGTCTCATGCGTTAAGAAGGAATGAAATTCCACAAATTAACTTTTAACAAGGCACACCTGTTCATTGAAATGCATTCCAGGTGACAACCTCATGAAACTGGTTGAGATTGCCAAGAGTGTGCAAAGCTGTCATCAAGGCAAAGGGTGGCTACTTTGAAGAATCTCAATAATAAAATATATTTTGATTTGTTTAACACTTATTTGGTTGCTGGATCATTCCATATGTGTTATTTCATAGTTTTGAGGTCTTCACTATTATTCTACAATGTAGAAAATAGTAAAAATAAAGAAAAACCCTTGAATGAGTAGGTGTATCTAAACTTTGACTGGTACTGTATATATAACAAATATAGTTACCAAAGAAATTGGATTTCTAGGAAAACTAGATAGATTTCACACAGAGTTGCTCCAATTCTAACTAAACAGACAATGCAAACACTGCAGTTGTACTATCACATCATATCATGCATGAGGCTTATAGTCAGCTCGTCTCTGTGTACTGTACTGTAGCAGATGCATTTTCTAAATGAAAGCTAGGATATAGGCCTAGCTAGTGTTGCTAAGCTAAGAAACCGGATGAATCTCTTTGGGGACCGTTTGTGCAAGTCAAGTGATTGATTGCCTGAGTTAATTGAGGCCAAGACCTTCGGCCAAGATGGCTTTTAAAGGCCAATATGTCTTAAAATCTACTGCTTTCTCCTTCACCGCTATTGGTACCATGATCTGACAATGCAGTAGGCTACCTGTATATGTGTAATGTATGTAGTTGATATATGCATGATAAGCACTCTCTTACCCCTTAAACAATCTACCTCCCTCATTCTGCACATTGTACATTGTTCAAGAAGGAAATACCCCCATGAATATTTTCTTGAGCTGAATTAAAATTGTCTTTCCTCTTAATGAGAGGGTGTCAAACTATGTCATAATGACAGTATTTTCGTGTTCATTTAAAATCATGTAATGTTGGTCAGTACTTCATGTCCTCTGCTTTGATGTATAAACTTGATATGGGCTTGATTTAGGCCTACTGTTGTAATACACTGTAAATAAACTAAAATGTTATACGTGTATGTTTACCGGCGCTAGTCATGTTGAATGCAAGGTGTGCATTATTTCATCTATCTATCTATTTCCTGCAAATACTACCAAGGATCATTGAAGGTTAAGTGATAGGGAAACAATGGAGGGAAATTAAATGCTGAGTGCATCTAATTGGCCACATGGCGGCAGTACAACACAAGATTACACCATACATTTCTGTTCAATCGTATTTGACTTTCAAATGTTGTTGAGGCATGGGATTGACTGATATCCCCTCAGAGATGATATAACCATGCCTCATAACTTAGTACATTTCATATGAAGTCATTGTGAGTTAGTCTTTGTTATTTTTTTGGAGGGGCGGGGGGTTGAACAATTGTCTTTTCTTAGTGAGGATTATACAGTCGTCAGGAGATTTCAAGAATACAATCCGTTAGGGTAAGGAGGAAATACACACATTTAAAAAAAATCATAACTAGCAGAATGAGTGAGTTCCTCCAGTCTTGACTGGAACATCATGGACCAGTGACAACAAAATGAAGAAATGACCTACGTTTTGTATGGCATACAGTTGAAGTCAGAAGTTTACATACACTTAGGTTGGAGTCATTAAAACTTGTTTTTCAACCACACCACAAATTTCTTGTTAGCAAACTATAGTTTTGGCAAGTCGGTTAGGACATCTACTTTGTGCATGACACAGGTCATTTTTCCAACAATTGTTTACAGACAGATTAGTTCACTTGTAATTCACTGTATCAAAATTCCAGTGGGTCAGAAGTTTACATACACTAAGTTGACTGTGCCTTTAAACATCTTGGAACATTCCAGAAAAGGATGTCATGGCTTTAGAAGCTTCTGATAGGCTAATTGACATCATTTGAGTCAATTGGAGGTGTACCTGTGGATGTATTTCAAGGCCTACCTTCAAACTCAGAGCCTCTTTGCTTGACATCATGGGAAAATCAAAGGAAATCAACCAAGACCTCAGAAAAATAATTGTAGACCTCCTTAAGTCTGGTTCATCCTTGGGAGTAATTTCCAAATGCCTGAAGGTACCACGGTCATCTGTACAAACAATAGTATGCAAGTATAAACACCATGGGACCACGCAGCCGTCATACCGCTCAGGAAGGAGACGCGTTCTGTCTCCTAGAGATGAACGTACTTTGGTGCGAAATGTGCAAAAAAACAGAACAACAGCAAAGGACCTTGTGAAGATGCTGGAGGAAACAGGTACAAAAGTATCTATATCCACAGTAAAACAAGTCCTATATCGACATAACCTGAAAGGCCGCTCAGCAAGGAAGAAGGCACTGCTCCAAAACCACCATAAAAAAGCCAGACTACGGTTTGGAACTGCACATGGGGACAAATATCGTACTTTTTGGAGAAATGTCCTCTGGTCTGATGAAACAAAAATAGAACTGTTTGGCCATAATGACCATCATTATTTTTGGAGGAAAAAGTGGGATGCTTGCAAGCAGAAGAACACCATCCCAACTGTGACACACGTGGGTGGCAGCATCATTTGTTGTGTGGGTGCTTTGCTGCAGGAGGGACTGGTGCACTTCACAAAATAGATGGCATCATGAAGAAGGACAACTATGTGGATATATTGAAGCAACATCTCAAGACATCAGTCAGGAAGTTAAAGCTTGGTTGCAAATGGCTCTTCCAAATGGACAATGACCCCTAACATACTTCCAAAGTTGTGGAAAAATGGCTTAAAGACAACAAAGTCAAGGTTTTGGAGTAGCCATCAAAGACCTCAATCATATAGAACATTTGTGGGCAGAACTGAAAGTGTGTGCAAGCAAGGTGGCCTACAAACCTGACTCCGTTACACTAGCTCTGTCAGGAGGAATGGGCCAAAATAATCTAACTTAGCGTGGGAAGCTTGTGGAAGGCTACCCGACACGTTTGACCCAAGTTAAACAATTTAAAGGCAATGCTACCAAATACTAATTGAGTGTATGTAAACTTCTGACCCACTGGGAATGTGATGAAATAAATCATTCTCTCTATTCTGAAATTTCACATTCTTAAAATTAAAGTGTTGATCCTAACTGACCTAAGATAGGGAATTTTTACTAGGATTAACTGTCAAGAATTGTGAAACTAAGTTTAAATGTATTTGGCTAAGGTGTATGTAAACCTTCGACTTCAACTGTATTTGCAAAACAAGTCTGACATCAACTTTATTGGTGACTCAGACGTTCCATCTAAAAAGCGGATTTATTTTAATCCACAGGTGAGCGTCATACACCAGACTTTCAGACAAGGACGTCCTCCTTTAAGAGGGTGTGGTTTGACTGGTGATTTTACTACAGCATTTTCAAGCAGTGCTGAACCAGGTCAGGAGTGGCAGGCTAATCTTGGATAGCTACAGTACCATTCACCTTTACTACAAAAGAAAACCTCAGGAGAAGGTAAAGTAAAATTTTCCCTAGTATTTTATCAAGCCAAATTGAAGTGGTGTTTCAGTAAATAAGATGTGTGTTTGCTGTCCTGATGTAGATGTGGACTCAATCAGAAAGCAGTTCAGAAGTTGAGGACATGGACACCTCAGACATGCCTGTTATGACAGATTACAAAACAAATCCATGGCTTTGGTTCTACCTGGATGAAAGGGGAACGTGGCACATGTTTGAGGTAACTGTCTCTTTTGTCAGTCTAGAGTTAATCTCCACAACCCCCCCCCCCCCCCCCCCCCCCACTGGGCACACACTGGTCGAGTCCAAATTGTTTCCACATAATTTCAATGAAATGATGTTGAACCAACTTGGAATAGACGTTGAATTGACGTCTGTGCCCAGTGGTCCATCTCTTACATGTTTGAGACTGCTTTGTCTTATAAATTGTATTTTTCTTTCAGAATGATCAAATGGAAAGAAATTCTCTGACCAGTGAGGACATTGAAAGGTATTACACAAGAAATCCAAAAGGAGTGTTACAGATATCCACATCCAGAGGCATCAACAAGCTGGATTTTGCTGGTATTTACTTGATTCCTTCTATCAACCTGTATCCACAATAATATCATACAGTATTTGTTTGTAATTGTTTTGAAGTTATTTTCACATCAAAGGTTTTATGTTGTGAACTGATAGCACGGACTCTTTGATTTCCAGAGATGGTTCTGACTGAAATCAAAACAAGGAAGCAGAGACGAATCAAACGATCCAACAAGACTCACAAAACTGGGAATAGTGCAAGGTGAAACTTTAGATTTGTCAATTGTGATCACTGGGGTTCAATAAGATATGGAATTGATCCAGATGTCTCTGAAATGTATTGCTCCACCTTTAGGCAACACATACTCTCACTTACTGAGAAATGAAAGTGAAACCAACTCACTGGTGGCTTGGTTTCTTTTAACATGAAGTAGTTTATTTTGTTTCTCTTTTAGATGCTCTTGTGTTGGTTCAGTGCCCACACACTGGGAAGCAGTGGACACCAAATACCCCTATCAGGTGCAGAGGAAAATAAAGTTATAAAACAAATGTTCTACATATCAGTTTTTGTAATCTCTTTTTTATTGATTTGGGAACACAAAGCAATATATGTCCAGTGGAACATTGGATCATCTACAGGCCAAGTTGTTGCTAACTCAATCACATCAGATGTTAGAAGTAGTATCTAGTATATATTCAAACCTTAGTCGATTATTCTGCAATAATATAACATGTTTGTTTACTTATCATTTATCCTGAGTTTGTTTGTAATCTGAGTATGATTTCATTTCCATCATTAACCCATAGGTGTTCTGTCTGAAGAGAGACACAGCTGAATATAATTATGTGGCAGGCTGCTTAAAGGAGGGGGAACTAGACAGACACATCAAATCCATCTGTAGAATACAGAACCTGGACCTCTGGGAATTTTACTGTAGGTAAGAGGATTTCTAATTTACATCATCAGCATCATAATATTATTAATATTTCTCCAGAAATAGATGGATGTAGTACAGTATACATTTCCTATCTAATTTGGTGGTATTCTATCACTATTGGTATTGTATTGTATTGATTGTAAAAACTATTGGTCGCTAAATCCGGAAAAATGACGGACCATGTAAAAAAACTGTTGGTCACTAAATCCGGCTAGAAGGACCACGTGAAAACGGTTGGCTGGTATGCCCTCACCCGTCTGAGCGGTCAGCTGTGAATGCCCTCACCCGTCTGTGCGGTCAGCTGTGAATGCCCTCACCCGTCTGAGCGGTCAGCTGTGAATGCCCTCACCCGTCTGAGCGGTCAGCTGTGAATGCCCTCACCCGTCTGAGCGGTCAGCTGTGAATGCCCTCACCCGTCTGAGCGGTCAGCTGTGAATGCCCTCACCCGCTATATACTTCTGATTGGTTTGGTTCTGTCCTCTATAGTGCTGTCCGGTTAGAACATGATGTTGAAGCCACTATGGAAAACACTGTTGTAGCGTGTGCATGCAAAAGACTGTTTACCAATACAACAATTAAACCACTTCTGCAAAAGTACTTGTGCAACCAATGCCATAACACTTATGGCTGTATGGAATAATACTACATATGATAAACAATAGGCAAAGCAGTATTGGCAACTTGAACATTAAAGAATAGTAAGAGCCATGCAGTAGAACTGATAAGAGAATTTAGTTATCCTGTTCATTAACCAATTCAATTTGTTTACTCAGTCTGCGCAATCAGGATTTGTATGATACTGATAGAAATAAAACAGACAGAGGCCCAGTCTACAAAAGTTAAACGTTTATTCACGGATCGTTCTGACGTGCACAGTACAAAGACCTTCAATTTATAGTGACACACATACTTCCACACAAACCATCAAATCCGCCCGCCAATAGAGTTTAGGGGAGTCCGTGAGAATAGCGTCTCCCTGCCCTCCCCTAAGATAGGGAGAGACCTGGGACTGGGAAGTTCTCAGTGTCCCAGCCAAGGTCGCTCCGAATCTGGCTCAGACAGACAGTCTGTTATCAAAAAAGATTTCCTTATCAAGAACATATGTCCGAAAGCTATCAAAGTAACAGTAAGTAATTAGTGGTAATTAACCATTATTTTTCGGGCTCCCGAGTGGCACAGCGGTCTAAGGCACTGCGTCTCAGTGCTAGAGGCGTCACTACAGACCATAGTTCGATTCCAGGCTGTATCACAATTGGCTGTGATTGGGAGTCCCATAGGGTGGCGCACAATTGTCCCAGCGGCATCCGGGTTAGTGTTTGGCCGGGTTAGGCCGTCAATGTAAATAAGAAGTTGTTCTTAACTGACTTGCCTATTTAAAAGAAGGTTAAATAAAAAAGTTTAAATTACACAGCATGTAAAACCCCTAATAAACTCTCTGCATTTTGATACACGCACAACATTCCGACACTCGTGTTACTGTCGACAACTAAAAGTCGTCAGAAACATGCGTCTTCTCCCTTCGGACTACGACAACACTCTGACCTGAGTGGGTGGGTGCAGTGTCCAGATGCTCATTTCCAAGCGCTCACATTGGTTGCGAATGGCAGTTCTATGATGGGTGAGGGATAATTTAGGTAGGCTGAGCAGCCAAACTAACGGGACTGTGAGGGGAGATATGTAGAGATGAGTGGAGCAGGAAGGCCTTTTTTGACAACCATGGTGATTCTCTTTTTAAAGGAAAAAGATTCAGTTGGGAAGGATTCAAGGTGTTACAGAGGTCAAGGAGGAGAAGCTGTTTCATGGAACAAAAATCAACAACGTACACTCAATTTGTACATACAATTTTGACAACAGGTTAGCTGGTATCAACGGCCATATTCTTGGAAAAGGTAAGTGATGATGAAACAGGCTATAAATGAATATAGTATGTATGACAGCAGGTATAATCTCTCTGGTACAGTAACCCCATTATTACCCCTCTTCTTCCTTTTATGTAGGAACCTACTTTGCAAGATTTGCCTCATATGCAGATAAGTACAGTCCATGGAACACTGATCCAGTACCTCTGTTTGGTGAGGCACCACAAGGCTTCAGTAGCCAAAAGACCAAAACAATGTTTCTGTGCAAGGTGATAGTTGGGAAAAGTACACTGGGAAAGACAGATTTCCTCAAGCCTGATGACAAAAGTGCTATTAACTTCCATGACAGTTGTGTGGACAATGTCATGTATCCCAGAATTTTTGTCATATTTGATCCCAATCAGATATATCCAGAGTACTTAATTCAGTACTATTGAAATAAAGATGGAGACCGAGTGACCTACAATGAGTTGCCATGTGCAATATGAACTGTAAGCCTGTCATTGGAATAGGTTGAATAGGACATTTTGCATTCAAATTAATGCAATTTCTATTCACTGTTTTAAACAGTGGTCCATTCTCAATGTAAATAATTTCTATCACGATGGATTGTGTAATAGGCTATTGCGGTGGTGTCGGAATAGGGCGGCGCTCGGGGGGTGTGGGTGTTTGAGTGAGAAAGACGAGGAGGAGAACCAACAAGTCAGCACAGCCCCCTTCATTATCGACGCATTGTGCCGACAACATGAACGAGCCATTCCAGATTCTGAAGCAGGAGGATTTTGAAAGTTAGGTGTTAGCCAGACTAGTTAGCCTACAGTAGGAAAGGTTGTGGCCTAGTAAAAAAAGATTTTCAGAGCACTGGCAGTAGAGGTCGCTGTTGACCTTGATGCGCACCTGTAGGCCCCTTCCCATGATTGAAGATGAGATGCTAAAATGCTCGATTTCTGTCAACTCAGGGCAGTCACTCTGCTGTACTGGAATGGAATTAAAACGTAGAATGAATCAAATGAATTGGACATGTCCATTGATTTCTTTGTTATGTATTTTATTTAGCATATTTCGCTCTGAATTGGTCCTTGAAATCACTTCAGTGTTTTGTAAATTATAATTCAAAGTTTTCACTGTGGCTAAACCACAACATTTATTTGAGTTCAAACCATTTCCTTGTCAGGCAAAATGTTCACTTAAAGTATGCACACAGTGTAAACAAAATCAAGCCTTGCATTTCATCACAACAAGCAACATATAAACAAATATCACACACAAATTAATTTAGTAAATGTTAGGATACCTCTGTTTAAACTGTTTAGCTGAAGTGATAACAAATTATTTCTGTTCTCATTGGAACAAGTATGGAAGTATAGAAAAAAACTGAAATACAACCTCTTCTGAAAGGGTTTGAGTTTGTAGTTCTTAAAACAATCAGGGCAGGTTTCCCAAACCCAGATAAACCTTGTTCTGGACTAAAAACCTAATAAATAGAGAATTTCCATTGAAGATGTTTTTCAGTCCAGGACTAGGTTTAATATGTGTCCGGGAAACCGTCCCTCAATCTGTAGAGTCTTATCAGTGTCGATGCAACATGGCATTCAGCATGAAATTCACCTTGAACAGGATCCTAATTTCTACATTACCAGACAGTTTTTGATGCTGTGTTTGAACTGCTGTTGTTGGACTGGAAATGGCTCCTCCGGTCCTCACATAGTGAGTTCAACCACACGGACAGGAGGAAGAGAGTGCATCAAAGCACTTCCTCATTGGCTGCTGAACTCACGTAACCTGGGAAACACAGATTCACATTGAGATGGAGCCACACTGAGAACTAGACCACTCTATTTCCTCTCTCTACAGGGGGCAGGAGACACTTTCATGTTACTCTGAATAGTTTATCACTTTGAAGACACCATTTTGTGTGTGTGTGTGTGTGTATATATATATATATATATATATATATATATATAATATTTGGGCTACTAGCTATATCTCTGACATTTTGATGACTTTTTTTCAGCTCTTGTTTGTTTTTTCTTGGCCTCCACTTCCTACCCATATTGCCTTTCAGTCTTGAACTTTAGCTAAACGTTTTCCCATGGAAAAGGGCTATAGCTCAGATACCTTATATCCCAGTCAATGTTGATGAACAGTTTTAAAGGTGGACTAAGCCACAACGCTAACCCTCAATGGAGATCATTCGCTCCTTCAAAGGTATGATGTTACACAATAGATAATAACTATGTAATGTTCCCCTATTCCATATACCTACCCTACCACTCCTAATGGTAGTGTCTCCTGACTCAGTCATACCCTGTTAAATATTTACACCATGGTGTGTTCAGAGTCAGGCGCTTTATCATAATCCCCTTTTGATCTTAGTCTGATTCGTCAGTAGCTCAAGCCCTGGCAGAAATTGGGATTGCCCCCCAAAAAAGTCCTCATTAGTTTGCTTTCACATGGATTTGTCTACGTTCTGTGTTCAGAGTTGTATTTGTGTGTGTGTGTGTGTGTGTGTGTCAACATATTGTCATATTTTGAAGAGCTGCATGTATACTCTCAAACTAACACACCAGAGAATGTTCTCTAAAATGGATGAGATGGGAATCATCTCTACTCAACCCTAACTCTCCTATCTGTCAAGAGGTCTCCATGGGAACTAAGAGTAGGCAAGAGAAGTGTAGATAGAGCGATGTATTACTAAATTATTCACAAGATTCCCCTCCCTCTGAAGTCAGAAGATTTTAACTATTTTAGACAGAATTCCAGTATCTATTGGGACCAACTCAAATGAAGACTTTGAAATGGATGTCCTTTCTATAAAATGTAGATGTGAAATGTTAAACCTCTAGACAAAATCTGATGATGCCACAATGAATTAACCCACTCAAGGTCTGAAGGTGTCTTTTTATTGTGGAATACAGGGAACATAATTAACATGAATTATATAGTAATGAACAGGACAAAAATATACAAATCCCCCATCATTTAAACAAACACAACCATATTTTAAAAAATCCACTCTTACCATCAATTAGTAAACTCTTTCACCGCTAGGAGAGCCTGGTTGACAGTAGCACACCACCTGACATCCCTGAGCAGGGACACATTGCTTAACAACTCCACTGGTTGTTTCTGTAGAATGTGTGTGTGTGTGTGTGTGTGTGTTTGTGTGTGATTGTGTGTGTGTGTTTACAGTGTTGGTGTTGACACAGACAGTAAACACAAATCAATAAGTTAATAATCTTCTGATCACATGAAATGAAATAAAACTGAAATAAAACTTCTTAATTATATTACAATAAAATACATATCAGGAAGACCTTGTCTGCTGGATATCCTGATACATGAGACAATGTACACCTTTAGCACCGTCTAAAAAGACCTACTGTTGGGCGTGAATAAATGTTGTGCTTGGATATGTTGGCATCCTTGATGGAATAATTTGTAGTTTTGTCTCATTTGACTCAAAATATGGGTTTGACTGGAAATAGTTCTTGAATTTATTACTGTCATGATAAGCGCAGGGCAACTTTATGTGCAATCAGTATTTAAACCCAGTCCGTACTATACTGTATGTGACGCAAATATTCAGGCCAAGTTGTTTATCGTGCACCAACAGTATGTACAATGTTTGGCCCCCAAAGCCCTCATGATATCATCAAATGGAGTAGAATTATGACTTCTGTTCCGTAGTCACATCCTAACTCAAATTAAGTGATTTGGAATACACACAGGTCTCGGAGGGAGAATTTTCAATTAAAGTAAATAAATTAAAATGGGCCCAGAGATACGAGTCATCACGTAACCCCTCAGCTTTCGTCTTGGGAATGTTTTTTGTTGTCTAATGAGGACTATCCCAGTCCTTGCACTGTGACCTCAGTAAGGCTGCCTCTGAGTGACCGAGGGTTGTCATCCTTGCTGTGTTGACTTGTGTAGCTAACCTCTCCCATCCTGATGTGACTCGACTGTCCTTCGCTCCAGCTCAGGTCATCATATCCTGCCTAGAAACCCTCAGGCCTCTAGTCACTAGGTTTATACGCTTCCCTTACTACCGTTCCAATGAGACTACTGATCTCAAACAGATTGGGTTGGCCTCGGTATTCATCACTGAGGCACACCAATCCCTTGGCCTCTATTTGCTCCATTCCTGGGGTTTCCCGCATCTTTTTAGGTCCTTCACCTCTATTAAGGGGACCTCACTTGGGGCAATTTCCTGGTTTCCTGTGTCTTTGAGGGTTCAAGGCCCCTGCGTGGTCCTCAGACCCTGCCTCTCCATGATGTTCCACAGCTTGCGCAGGTTGGACTGGGTGATGACGTCATCAGGCTTGAGCTGCAGCGCCTGCAGGTAGTTGGTCTCCGCCTCAGGTAGCCGCCCATTCAGGTGGAGGATGGCACCCAGATTCATCAAGGCCGCCGGATACTGGGAGGGAGGGAGACCGAGGCAATGAGGGAGAGAGAAAAGGGAGAGGTACTTGATTAACATTTGCGTGTTACACTGTGGATTAGGTGACGCTCTGACAAAATTAAGTCTTTAGAAAGATATTGCTGTTGCTCAAAAGAATGTGGTTAATGGTTGGTGGGGTCAAACTCTTGTTGATGTTTGTGGTTTCCGGAGGTTTCTCAAATGCCAAGTGTTTATGTCATGCCGGGTTAACATTTATAATGATGTTAGCAAAGTCCCTAAGGAGTGGGAGGCTCTCTTCTACAATGGATAGGTCTAGATGCAGTATAGACTGTTTGTCTGGATAGTAAGGTTGTCACGGTACCAGTATCACAAAATTCAACGGTATCGTGACAAGGAAACAAAACATGAAGCCAGGGGTACAACTTTCACTGGGGACGGGGATACGTCTCCCCCACATTCTGAAATTGCCTTTTTGTCCCCCCCTGTTTTATAATTGGAATGTGATACAAAATAGGCAACGATGTACTTTAGGACCATGCGGATGCTTCCAAGCGGTCGGGGTAGGCTTTTTGGAGTGTTTATCCGAATACATTTTTTTGATATAATAATTATGTCCCCCCCACTTCTAAAACTAAAGTTGCGGCCCTTTTTTTCTTCCGGGGGACTGTGGGAGGGGTCTCGAATGGTTGAGGGACAGCTATTGGGAAACTGTGGGGGGTCTTGGAGGGTTCGGCCTTCACAAGATTGTGATCATGAAAAAGGAAACTATGACATATATTTTATGTCACTATCATGCACACGCACCCTCACACATAAGGATGGTTCTGTTGAGGAAAGACTGATACATGTTTGATAGTGTCTTGATGCTGTATTGTTTGTCCTTCATGTTCTAATACTTTAATGTTACCCCTTCCTTGTGTTTTTTGCAATAAATAATTATAATTATAATTTTTTTCCAAAGTTGCGCCCCTGCATGAAGCAGACTTAATTTCTTGAGGAAAACAGTCGTAACGTTGGAAACAAGCAACCTTATGTTGTCACCCAGAATCATGTTTCTTTTCTAAGCTATAGCACACAATGTTACATACAGTCATTTTTTTAAAGGACCAAATAGTTTAATTTGCTTTATGTTTTCCTTCGTGATAACCCTTCTGGATAGGTCTAGATGCAGTATAGCGATCAGGTAGTCTCAGACAGTACACACCCTTGAATTCAACTCCTGGCAAACTCTTTCAAATTCAACCTCCCATAAGACCTCTATTTAATGCAGATTCTCATATGCAATACGTTTTACAGGAGACCTGCCATGTTTATGTTATGGATTAAGAGTGAGGCTTTATTAACTTGACTTGAAGCTGAGTTAATTAAATGGCCATTAAATTATCAACGTTTGACCTCGCAGTAGCTGGTCCGATTTCAGAAAGAGTTTTTACCTTGACGGAGATGTGGTGCAATGACCTTTGAAACTGAATTAATAAAAAGTTTGGAGTACAGATTGTTTTGATGTCTGTGTTGGGCTGGG
>NW_026602075.1:0-25767 GCF_029448725.1 Salvelinus fontinalis | reverse complement strand
ACCAGCTATAACTGATCTCCCCTCACCATTACACAGGGCTGGGACTGTTAACAAGCTATAACTGATCTCCCCTCACCATTACACAGGGCTGGGGCTGTCAACCAGCTATAACTGATCTCCCCCCACCATTACACAGGGCTGGGGCTGTCAACCAGCTATAACTGATCTCCCCTCACCATTAGGCAGGGCTGGGACTGTTAACCAGCTATAACTGATCTCCCCTCACCATTACACAGGGCTGGGACTGTCAACCAGCTATAACTGATCTCCCCTCACCATTACACAGGACAACCAACTATAACTGATCTCCCCTCACCATCACACAGGGCTGGGACTGTCAACCAGCTATAACTGATCTCCCCTCACCATTACACAGGGCTGGGGCTGTCAACCAGCTATAACTGATCTCCCCTCACCTTTACACAGGGCTGGGACTGTCAACCAGCTATAACTGATCTCCCCTCACCATTACACAGGGCTGGAACTGTCAACCAGCTATAACTGATCTCCCCTCACCATTACACAGGGCAACCAGCTATAACTGATCTCCCCTCACCATTACACAGGGCTGGGACTGTCAACCAGCTATAACTGATCTCCCCTCACCATTACACAGGGCAACCAGCTATAACTGATCTCCCCTCACCATTACACAGGGCTGGGACTGTTAACCAGCTATAACTGATCTCCCCTCACCATTACACAGGGCTGGGACTGTTAACCAGCTATAACTGATCTCCCCTCACCATTACACAGGACTGGGGCTGTCAACCAGCTATAACTGATCTCCCCTCACCATTACGCAGGGCAACCAGCTATAACTTATCTCCCCTCACCATTACACAGGGCTGGGACTGTTAACCAGCTATAACTGATCTCCCCTCACCATTACACAGGGCTGGGACTGTTAACCAGCTGTAACTGATCTCCCCTCACCATTACACAGGGCTGGGGCTGTCAACCAGCTATAACTGATCTCCCCCCACCATTACACAGGGCTGGGGCTGTCAACCAGCTATAACTGATCTCCCCTCACCATTAGGCAGGGCTGGGACTGTCAACCAGCTATAACTGATCTCCCCTCACCATTACACAGGGCTGGGACTGTTAACCAGCTATAACTGATCTCCCCTCACCATTACACAGGGCTGGGGCTGTCAACCAGCTATAACTGATCTCCCCTCACCATTACACAGGGCTGGGGCTGTCAACCAGCTATAACTGATCTCCCCTCACCATTACACAGGGCTGGGACTGTTAACCAGCTATAACTGATCTCCCCTCACCATTACACAGGGCTGGGGCTGTCAACCAGCTATAACTGATCTCCCCTCACCATTACACAGGGTTGGGACTGTCAACCAGCTATAACTGATCTCCCCTCACCATTACACAGGGCTGGGACTGTCAACCAGCTATAACTGATCTCCCCTCACAATTACACAGGGCTGGGACTGTCAACCAGCTATAACTGATCTCCCCTCACCATTACACAGGGCTGGGGCTGTCAACCAGCTATAACTGATCTCCCCTCACCATTACACAGGGCTGGGACTGTCAACGAGCTATAACTGATCTCCCCTCACCATTACACAGGGCTGGGACTGTCAACCAGCTATAACTGATCTCCCCTCACCATTACACAGGGCTGGGACTGTCAACCAGCTATAACTGATCTCCCCTCACCATTACACAGGGCTGGGGCTGTTAACCAGCTATAACTGATCTCCCCTCACCATTACACAGGGCTGGGACTGTCAACCAGCTATAACTGATCTCCCCTCACCATTACACAGGGCTGGGACTGTCAACCAGCTATAACTGATCTCCCCTCACCATTACACAGGGCTGGGACTGTCAACCAGCTATAACTGATCTCCCCTCACCATTGCACAGGGCTGGGACTGTCAACCAGCTATAACTGATCTCCCCTCACCATTACACAGGACAACCAGCTATAACTGATCTCCCCTCACCATTACACAGGGCTGGGACTGTCAACCAGCTATAACTGATCTCCCCTCACCATTACACAGGGCTGGGACTGTTAACCAGCTATAACTGATCTCCCCTCACCATTACACAGGACTGGGGCTGTCAACCAGCTATAACTGATCTCCCCTCACCATTACACAGGGCAACCAGCTATAACTTATCTCCCCTCACCATTACACAGGGCTGGGACTGTTAACCAGCTATAACTGATCTCCCCTCACCATTACACAGGGCTGGGACTGTTAACCAGCTATAACTGATCTCCCCTCACCATTACACAGGGCTGGGTCTGTCAACCAGCTATAACTGATCTCCCCCCACCATTACACAGGGCTGGGGCTGTCAACCAGCTATAACTGATCTCCCCTCACCATTAGGCAGGGCTGGGACTGTCAACCAGCTATAACTGATCTCCCCTCACCATTACACAGGGCTGGGACTGTTAACCAGCTATAACTGATCTCCCCTCACCATTACACAGGGCTGGGGCTGTCAACCAGCTATAACTGATCTCCCCTCACCATTACACAGGGCTGGGGCTGTCAACCAGCTATAACTGATCTCCCCTCACCATTACACAGGGCTGGGACTGTTAACCAGCTATAACTGATCTCCCCTCACCATTACACAGGGCTGGGGCTGTCAACCAGCTATAACTGATCTCCCCTCACCATTACACAGGGTTGGGACTGTCAACCAGCTATAACTGATCTCCCCTCACCATTACACAGGGCTGGGACTGTCAACCAGCTATAACTGATCTCCCCTCACAATTACACAGGGCTGGGACTGTCAACCAGCTATAACTGATCTCCCCTCACCATTACACAGGGCTGGGGCTGTCAACCAGCTATAACTGATCTCCCCTCACCATTACACAGGGCTGGGACTGTCAACGAGCTATAACTGATCTCCCCTCACCATTACACAGGGCTGGGACTGTCAACCAGCTATAACTGATCTCCCCTCACCATTACACAGGGCTGGGACTGTCAACCAGCTATAACTGATCTCCCCTCACCATTACACAGGGCTGGGGCTGTTAACCAGCTATAACTGATCTCCCCTCACCATTACACAGGGCTGGGACTGTCAACCAGCTATAACTGATCTCCCCTCACCATTACACAGGGCTGGGACTGTCAACCAGCTATAACTGATCTCCCCTCACCATTACACAGGGCTGGGACTGTCAACCAGCTATAACTGATCTCCCCTCACCATTGCACAGGGCTGGGACTGTCAACCAGCTATAACTGATCTCCCCTCACCATTACACAGGACAACCAGCTATAACTGATCTCCCCTCACCATTACACAGGGCTGGGGCTGTCAACCAGCTATAACTGATCTCCCCTCACCATTACACAGGGCTGGGACTGTCAACCAGCTATAACTGATCTCCCCTCACCATTACACAGGGCTGGGACTGTCAACCAGCTATAACTGATCTCCCCTCACCATTACACAGGGCAACCAGCTATAACTGATCTCCCCTCACCATTACACAGGGCTGGGACTGTCAACCAGCTATAACTGATCTCCCCTCACCATTACACAGGGCAACCAGCTATAACTGATCTCCCCTCACCATTACACAGGGCTGGGACTGTTAACCAGCTATAACTGATCTCCCCTCACCATTACACAGGGCTGGGACTGTTAACCAGCTATAACTGATCTCCCCTCACCATTACACAGGACTGGGGCTGTCAACCAGCTATAACTGATCTCCCCTCACCATTACACAGGGCAACCAGCTATAACTGATCTCCCCTCACCATTACACAGGGCTGGGACTGTCAACCAGCTATAACTGATCTCCCCTCACCATTACACAGGGCTGGGACTGTCAACCAGCTATAACTGATCTCCCCTCACCATTACACAGGACAACCAGCTATAACTGATCTCCCCTCACCATTACACAGGGCTGGGACTGTCAACCAGCTATAACTGATCTCCCCTCACCATTACACAGGGCAACCAGCTATAACTGATCTCCCCTCACCATTACACAGGGCTGGGACTGTCAACCAGCTATAACTGATCTCCCCTCACCATTACACAGGGCAACCAGCTATAACTGATCTCCCCTCACCATTACACAGGGCTGGGACTGTTAACCAGCTATAACTGATCTCCCCTCACCATTACACAGGGCTGGGACTGTTAACCAGCTATAACTGATCTCCCCTCACCATTACACAGGGCTGGGACTGTCAACCAGCTATAACTGATCTCCCCTCACCATTACACAGGACAACCAGCTATAACTGATCTCCCCTCACCATTACACAGGGCTGGGACTGTCAACCAGCTATAACTGATCTCCCCTCACCATTACACAGGGCAACCAGCTATAACTGATCTCCCCTCACCATTACACAGGGCTGGGACTGTCAACCAGCTATAACTGATCTCCCCTCACCATTACACAGGGCAACCAGCTATAACTGATCTCCCCTCACCATTACACAGGGCTGGGACTGTTAACCAGCTATAACTGATCTCCCCTCACCATTACACAGGGCTGGGACTGTTAACCAGCTATAACTGATCTCCCCTCACCATTACACAGGGCTGGGGCTGTTAACCAGCTATAACTGATCTCCCCTCACCATTACACAGGGCTGGGACTGTCAACCAGCTATAACTGATCTCCCCTCACCATTACACAGGGCTGGGACTGTCAACCAGCTATAACTGAACTCCCCTCACCATTACACAGGGCTGGGACTGTCAACCAGCTATAACTGATCTCCCCTCACCATTGCACAGGGCTGGGACTGTCAACCAGCTATAACTGATCTCCCCTCACCATTACACAGGACAACCAGCTATAACTGATCTCCCCTCACCATTACACAGGGCTGGGGCTGTCAACCAGCTATAACTGATCTCCCCTCACCATTACACAGGGCTGGGACTGTCAACCAGCTATAACTGATCTCCCCTCACCATTACACAGGGCTGGGACTGTCAACCAGCTATAACTGATCTCCCCTCACCATTACACAGGGCAACCAGCTATAACTGATCTCCCCTCACCATTACACAGGGCTGGGACTGTCAACCAGCTATAACTGATCTCCCCTCACCATTACACAGGGCAACCAGCTATAACTGATCTCCCCTCACCATTACACAGGGCTGGGACTGTTAACCAGCTATAACTGATCTCCCCTCACCATTACACAGGGCTGGGACTGTTAACCAGCTATAACTGATCTCCCCTCACCATTACACAGGACTGGGGCTGTCAACCAGCTATAACTGATCTCCCCTCACCATTACACAGGGCAACCAGCTATAACTGATCTCCCCTCACCATTACACAGGGCTGGGACTGTCAACCAGCTATAACTGATCTCCCCTCACCATTACACAGGGCTGGGACTGTCAACCAGCTATAACTGATCTCCCCTCACCATTACACAGGACAACCAGCTATAACTGATCTCCCCTCACCATTACACAGGGCTGGGACTGTCAACCAGCTATAACTGATCTCCCCTCACCATTACACAGGGCAACCAGCTATAACTGATCTCCCCTCACCATTACACAGGGCTGGGACTGTCAACCAGCTATAACTGATCTCCCCTCACCATTACACAGGGCAACCAGCTATAACTGATCTCCCCTCACCATTACACAGGGCTGGGACTGTTAACCAGCTATAACTGATCTCCCCTCACCATTACACAGGGCTGGGACTGTTAACCAGCTATAACTGATCTCCCCTCACCATTACACAGGGCTGGGACTGTCAACCAGCTATAACTGATCTCCCCTCACCATTACACAGGACAACCAGCTATAACTGATCTCCCCTCACCATTACACAGGGCTGGGACTGTCAACCAGCTATAACTGATCTCCCCTCACCATTACACAGGGCAACCAGCTATAACTGATCTCCCCTCACCATTACACAGGGCTGGGACTGTCAACCAGCTATAACTGATCTCCCCTCACCATTACACAGGGCAACCAGCTATAACTGATCTCCCCTCACCATTACACAGGGCTGGGACTGTTAACCAGCTATAACTGATCTCCCCTCACCATTACACAGGGCTGGGACTGTTAACCAGCTATAACTGATCTCCCCTCACCATTACACAGGGCTGGGGCTGTTAACCAGCTATAACTGATCTCCCCTCACCATTACACAGGGCTGGGACTGTCAACCAGCTATAACTGATCTCCCCTCACCATTACACAGGGCTGGGACTGTCAACCAGCTATAACTGAACTCCCCTCACCATTACACAGGGCTGGGACTGTCAACCAGCTATAACTGATCTCCCCTCACCATTGCACAGGGCTGGGACTGTCAACCAGCTATAACTGATCTCCCCTCACCATTACACAGGACAACCAGCTATAACTGATCTCCCCTCACCATTACACAGGGCTGGGACTGTCAACCAGCTATAACTGATCTCCCCTCACCATTACACAGGGCTGGGACTGTTAACCAGCTATAACTGATCTCCCCTCACCATTACACAGGACTGGGGCTGTCAACCAGCTATAACTGATCTCCCCTCACCATTACACAGGGCAACCAGCTATAACTTATCTCCCCTCACCATTACACAGGGCTGGGACTGTTAACCAGCTATAACTGATCTCCCCTCACCATTACACAGGGCTGGGACTGTTAACCAGCTATAACTGATCTCCCCTCACCATTACACAGGGCTGGGGCTGTCAACCAGCTATAACTGATCTCCCCCCACCATTACACAGGGCTGGGGCTGTCAACCAGCTATAACTGATCTCCCCTCACCATTAGGCAGGGCTGGGACTGTCAACCAGCTATAACTGATCTCCCCTCACCATTACACAGGGCTGGGACTGTTAACCAGCTATAACTGATCTCCCCTCACCATTACACAGGGCTGGGGCTGTCAACCAGCTATAACTGATCTCCCCTCACCATTACACAGGGCTGGGGCTGTCAACCAGCTATAACTGATCTCCCCTCACCATTACACAGGGCTGGGACTGTTAACCAGCTATAACTGATCTCCCCTCACCATTACACAGGGCTGGGGCTGTCAACCAGCTATAACTGATCTCCCCTCACCATTACACAGGGTTGGGACTGTCAACCAGCTATAACTGATCTCCCCTCACCATTACACAGGGCTGGGACTGTCAACCAGCTATAACTGATCTCCCCTCACAATTACACAGGGCTGGGACTGTCAACCAGCTATAACTGATCTCCCCTCACCATTACACAGGGCTGGGGCTGTCAACCAGCTATAACTGATCTCCCCTCACCATTACACAGGGCTGGGACTGTCAACGAGCTATAACTGATCTCCCCTCACCATTACACAGGGCTGGGACTGTCAACCAGCTATAACTGATCTCCCCTCACCATTACACAGGGCTGGGACTGTCAACCAGCTATAACTGATCTCCCCCCACCATTACACAGGGCTGGGGCTGTTAACCAGCTATAACTGATCTCCCCTCACCATTACACAGGGCTGGGACTGTCAACCAGCTATAACTGATCTCCCCTCACCATTACACAGGGCTGGGACTGTCAACCAGCTATAACTGATCTCCCCTCACCATTACACAGGGCTGGGACTGTCAACCAGCTATAACTGATCTCCCCTCACCATTGCACAGGGCTGGGACTGTCAACCAGCTATAACTGATCTCCCCTCACCATTACACAGGACAACCAGCTATAACTGATCTCCCCTCACCATTACACAGGGCTGGGGCTGTCAACCAGCTATAACTGATCTCCCCTCACCATTACACAGGGCTGGGACTGTCAACCAGCTATAACTGATCTCCCCTCACCATTACACAGGGCTGGGACTGTCAACCAGCTATAACTGATCTCCCCTCACCATTACACAGGGCAACCAGCTATAACTGATCTCCCCTCACCATTACACAGGGCTGGGACTGTCAACCAGCTATAACTGATCTCCCCTCACCATTACACAGGGCAACCAGCTATAACTGATCTCCCCTCACCATTACACAGGGCTGGGACTGTTAACCAGCTATAACTGATCTCCCCTCACCATTACACAGGGCTGGGACTGTTAACCAGCTATAACTGATCTCCCTTCACCATTACACAGGACTGGGGCTGTCAACCAGCTATAACTGATCTCCCCTCACCATTACACAGGGCAACCAGCTATAACTGATCTCCCCTCACCATTACACAGGGCTGGGACTGTCAACCAGCTATAACTGATCTCCCCTCACCATTACACAGGGCTGGGACTGTCAACCAGCTATAACTGATCTCCCCTCACCATTACACAGGACAACCAGCTATAACTGATCTCCCCTCACCATTACACAGGGCTGGGACTGTCAACCAGCTATAACTGATCTCCCCTCACCATTACACAGGGCAACCAGCTATAACTGATCTCCCCTCACCATTACACAGGGCTGGGACTGTCAACCAGCTATAACTGATCTCCCCTCACCATTACACATGGCAACCAGCTATAACTGATCTCCCCTCACCATTACACAGGGCTGGGACTGTTAACCAGCTATAACTGATCTCCCCTCACCATTACACAGGGCTGGGACTGTTAACCAGCTATAACTGATCTCCCCTCACCATTACACAGGGCTGGGACTGTCAACCAGCTATAACTGATCTCCCCTCACCCTTACACAGGGCTGGGGCTGTCAACCAGTTATAACTGATCTCCCCCCACCATTACACAGGGCTGGGGCTGTCAACCAGCTATAACTGATCTTCCCTCACCATTAGGCAGGGCTGGGACTGTTAACCAGCTATAACTGATCTCCCCTCACCATTACACAGGGCTGGGGCTGTCAACCAGCTATAACTGATCTCCCCTCACCATTACACAGGGCTGGGACTGGCAACCAGCTATAACTGATCTCCCCTCACCATTACACAGGGCTGGGACTGTCAACCAGCTATAACTGATCTCCCCTCACCATTACACAGGGCTGGGACTGTCAACCAGCTATAACTGATCTCCCCCCACCATTACACAGGGCTGGGACTGTCAACCCGCTATAACTGATCTCCCCTCACCATTACACAGGGCTGGGACTGTCAACCAGCTATAACTGATCTCCCCTCACCATTACACAGGGCTGGGGCTGTCAACCAGCTATAACTGATCTCCCCTCACCATTACACAGGGCTGGGGCTGTCAACCAGCTATAACTGATCTCCCCTCACCATTACACAGGGCTGGGGCTGTCAACCAGCTATAACTGATCTCCCCTCACCATTACACAGGGTTGGGACTGTCAACCAGCTATAACTGATCTCCCCTCACCATTACACAGGGCTGGGACTGTCAACCAGCTATAATTGATCTCCCCTCACCATTACACAGGGCTGGGGCTGTCAACCAGCTATAACTGATCTCCCCTCACCATTACACAGGGCTGGGGCTGTCAACCAGCTATAACTGATCTCCCCTCACCATTACACAGGGCTGGGACTGTCAACGAGCTATAACTGATCTCCCCTCACCATTACACAGGGCTGGGACTGTCAACCAGCTATAACTGATCTCCCCTCACCATTACACAGGGCTGGGACTGTCAACCAGCTATAACTGATCTCCCCTCACCATTACACAGGGCTGGGGCTGTTAACCAGCTATAACTGATCTCCCCTCACCATTACACAGGGCTGGGGCTGTCAACCAGCCATAACTGATCTCCCCTCACCATTACACAGGGCTGGGACTGTCAACCAGCTATAACTGATCTCCCCTCACCATTACACAGGGCTGGGGCTGTTAACCAGCTATAACTGATCTCCCCTCACCATTACACAGGGCTGGGACTGGCAACCAGCTATAACTGATCTCCCCTCACCATTACACAGGGCTGGGACTGGCAACCAGCTATAACTGATCTCCCCTCACCATTACACAGGGCTGGGACTGTCAACCAGCTATAACTGATCTCCCCTCACCATTACACAGGGCTGGGACTGTCAACCAGCTATAACTGATCTCCCCTCACCATTACACAGGGCTGGGACTGTCAACCAGCTATAACTGATCTCTCCTCACCATTACACAGGGCTGGGACTGTCAACCAGCTATAACTGATCTCCCCTCACCATTACACAGGACAACCAGCTATAACTGATCTCCCCTCACCATTACACAGGGCTGGGACTGTCAACCAGCTATAACTGATCTCCCCTCACCATTACACAGGGCTGGGACTGTTAACCAGCTATAACTGATCTCCCCTCACCATTACACAGGGCTGGGACTGTCAACCAGCTATAACTGATCTCCCCTCACCATTACACAGGGCTGGGACTGTCAACCAGCTATAACTGATCTCCCCTCACCATTACACAGGGCTGGGACTGTCAACCAGCTATAACTGATCTCCCCTCACCATTACACAGGGCTGGGACTGTCAACCAGCTATAACTGATCTCCCCTCACCATTACACAGGGCTGGGACTGTTAACCAGCTATAACTGATCTCCCCTCACCATTACACAGGGCTGGGACTGTCAACCAGCTATAACTGATCTCCCCTCACCATTACACAGGGCTGGGACTGTCAACCAGCTATAACTGATCTCCCCTCACCATTACACAGGGCTGGGACTGTCAACCAGCTATAACTGATCTCCCCTCACCATTACACAGGACAACCAGCTATAACTGATCTCCCCTCAACATTACACAGGGCTGGGACTGTCAACCAGCTATAACTGATCTCCCCTCACCATTACACAGGGCTGGGACTGTTAACCAGCTATAACTGATCTCCCCTCACCATTACACAGGGCTGGGACTGTCAACGAGCTATAACTGATCTCCCCTCACCATTACACAGGGCTTGGACTGTTAACCAGCTATAACTGATCTCCGCTCACCATTACACAGGGCTGGGACTGTCAACCAGCTATAACTGATCTCCCCTCACCATTACACAGGGCTGGGACTGTCAACCAGCTATAACTGATCTCCCCTCACCATTACACAGGGCTGGGACTGTCAACCAGCTATAACTGATCTCCCCTCACCATTACGCAGGGCTGGGACTGTTAACCAGCTATAACTGATCTCCCCTCACCATTACACAGGGCTGGGACTGTCAACCAGCTATAACTGATCTCCCCTCACCATTACACAGGGCTGGGGCTGTTAACCAGCTATAACTGATCTCCCCTCACCATTACACAGGAGTGGGACTGGCAACCAGCTATAACTGATCTCCCCTCACCATTACACAGGGCTGGGACTGGCAACCAGCTATAACTGATCTCCCCTCACCATTACACAGGGCTGGGACTGTCAACCAGCTATAACTGATCTCCCCTCACCATTACACAGGGCTGGGACTGTCAACCAGCTATAACTGATCTCCCCTCACCATTACACAGGGCTGGGACTGTCAACCAGCTATAACTGATCTCTCCTCACCATTACACAGGGCTGGGACTGTCAACCAGCTATAACTGATCTCCCCTCACCATTACACAGGACAACCAGCTATAACTGATCTCCCCTCACCATTACACAGGGCTGGGACTGTCAACCAGCTATAACTGATCTCCCCTCACCATTACACAGGGCTGGGACTGTTAACCAGCTATAACTGATCTCCCCTCACCATTACACAGGGCTGGGACTGTCAACCAGCTATAACTGATCTCCCCTCACCATTACACAGGGCTGGGACTGTCAACCAGCTATAACTGATCTCCCCTCACCATTACACAGGGCTGGGACTGTCAACCAGCTATAACTGATCTCCCCTCACCATTACACAGGGCTGGGACTGTCAACCAGCTATAACTGATCTCCCCTCACCATTACACAGGGCTGGGACTGTTAACCAGCTATAACTGATCTCCCCTCACCATTACACAGGGCTGGGACTGTCAACCAGCTATAACTGATCTCCCCTCACCATTACACAGGGCTGGGACTGTCAACCAGCTATAACTGATCTCCCCTCACCATTACACAGGGCTGGGACTGTCAACCAGCTATAACTGATCTCCCCTCACCATTACACAGGACAACCAGCTATAACTGATCTCCCCTCAACATTACACAGGGCTGGGACTGTCAACCAGCTATAACTGATCTCCCCTCACCATTACACAGGGCTGGGACTGTTAACCAGCTATAACTGATCTCCCCTCACCATTACACAGGGCTGGGACTGTCAACGAGCTATAACTGATCTCCCCTCACCATTACACAGGGCTTGGACTGTTAACCAGCTATAACTGATCTCCGCTCACCATTACACAGGGCTGGGACTGTCAACCAGCTATAACTGATCTCCCCTCACCATTACACAGGGCTGGGACTGTCAACCAGCTATAACTGATCTCCCCTCACCATTACACAGGGCTGGGACTGTCAACCAGCTATAACTGATCTCCCCTCACCATTACACAGGGCTGGGACTGTTAACCAGCTATAACTGATCTCCCCTCACCATTACACAGGGCTGGGACTGTCAACCAGCTATAACTGATCTCCCCTCACCATTACACAGGGCTGGGACTGTCAACCAGCTATAACTGATCTCCCCTCACCATTACACAGGGCTGGGACTGTCAACCAGCTATAACTGATCTCCCCTCACCATTACACAGGGCTGGGACTGTAAACCAGCTATAACTGATCTCCCCTCACCATTACACAGGGCTGGGACTGTCAACCAGCTATAACTGATCTCCCCTCACAATTACACAGGGCTGGGACTGTCAACCAGCTATAACTGATCTCCCCTCACCATTACACAGGGCTCGGACTGTCAACCAGCTATAAATGATCTCCCCTCACCATTACAAAGGGCTGGGACTGTCAACCAGCTATAACTGATCTCCCCTCACCATTACACGGGGCTGGGACTGTCAACCAGCTATAACTGATCTCCCCTCTCCATTACACAGGGCTGGGACTGTCAACCAGCTATAACTGATCTCCCCTCACCATTACACAGGGCTGGGACTGTCAACCAGCTATAACTGATCTCCCCTCACCATTACACAGGGCTGGGACTGTTAAACAGCTATAACTGATCTCCCCTCACCATTACACAGGACAACCAACTATAACTGATCTCCCCTCACCATTACACAGGGCTGGGACTGTCAACCAGCTATAACTGATCTCCCCTCACCATTACACAGGGCTGGGGCTGTCAACCAGCTATAACTGATCTCCCCTCACCATTACACAGGGCTGGGACTGTCAACCAGCTATAACTGATCTCCCCTCACCATTACACAGGGCTGCGACTGTCAACCAGCTATAACTGATCTCCCCTCACCATTACACAGGGCAACCAGCTATAACTGATCTCCCCTCACCATTACACAGGGCTGGGACTGTCAACCAGCTATAACTGATCTCCCCTCACCATTACACAGGGCAACCAGCTATAACTGATCTCCCCTCACCATTACACAGGGCTGGGACTGTTAACCAGCTATAACTGATCTCCCCTCACCATTACACAGGGCTGGGACTGTTAACCAGCTATAACTGATCTCCCCTCACCATTACACAGGACTGGGGCTGTCAACCAGCTATAACTGATCTCCCCTCACCATTACACAGGGCAAACAGCTATAACTGATCTCCCCTCACCATTACACAGGGCTGGGACTGTTAACCAGCTATAACTGATCTCCCCTCACCATTACACAGGGCTGGGGCTGTCAACCAGCTATAACTGATCTCCCCCCACCATTACACAGGGCTGGGGCTGTCAACCAGCTATAACTGATCTCCCCTCACCATTAGGCAGGGCTGGGACTGTTAACCAGCTATAACTGATCTCCCCTCACCATTACACAGGGCTGGGGCTGTCAACCAGCTTTAACTGATCTCCCCTCACCATTACACAGGGCTGGGACTGTTAACCAGCTATAACTGATCTCCCCTCACCGTTACACAGGGCTGGGGCTGTCAACCAGCTATAACTGATCTCCCCTCACCATTACACAGGGCTGGGGATGTCAACCAGCTATAACTGATCTCCCCTCACCATTACACAGGACAACCAGCTATAACTGATCTCCCCTCACCATTACACAGGGCTGGGACTGTCAACCAGCTATAACTGATCTCCCCTCACCATTACACAGGGCTGGGACTGTCAACCAGCTATAACTGATCTCCCCTCACCATTACACAGGGCTGGGACTGTCAACCAGCTATAACTGATCTCCCCTCACCATTACACAGGGCAACCAGCTATAACTGATCTCCCCTCACCATTACACAGGGCTGGGACTGTTAACCAGCTATAACTGATCTCCCCTCACCATTACACAGGGCTGGGACTGTTAACCAGCTATAACTGATCTCCCCTCACCATTACACAGGACTGGGGCTGTCAACCAGCTATAACTGATCTCCCCTCACCATTACACAGGGCAAACAGCTATAACTGATCTCCCCTCACCATTACACAGGGCTGGGACTGTTAACCAGCTATAACTGATCTCCCCTCACCATTACACAGGGCCGGGACTGTTAACCAGCTATAACTGATCTCCCCTCACCATTACACAGGGCTGGGACTGTCAACCAGCTATAACTGATCTCCCCTCACCATTACACAGGGCTGGGGCTGTCAACCAGCTATAACTGATCTCCCCTCACCATTACACAGGGCTGGGACTGTCAACCAGCTATAACTGATCTCCCCTCACCATTACACAGGGCTGCGACTGTCAACCAGCTATAACTGATCTCCCCTCACCATTACACAGGGCAACCAGCTATAACTGATCTCCCCTCACCATTACACAGGGCTGGGACTGTCAACCAGCTATAACTGATCTCCCCTCACCATTACACAGGGCAACCAGCTATAACTGATCTCCCCTCACCATTACACAGGGCTGGGACTGTTAACCAGCTATAACTGATCTCCCCTCACCATTACACAGGGCTGGGACTGTTAACCAGCTATAACTGATCTCCCCTCACCATTACACAGGACTGGGGCTGTCAACCAGCTATAACTGATCTCCCCTCACCATTACACAGGGCAAACAGCTATAACTGATCTCCCCTCACCATTACACAGGGCTGGGACTGTTAACCAGCTATAACTGATCTCCCCTCACCATTACACAGGGCCGGGACTGTTAACCAGCTATAACTGATCTCCCCTCACCATTACACAGGGCTGGGGCTGTCAACCAGCTATAACTGATCTCCCCCCACCATTACACAGGGCTGGGGCTGTCAACCAGCTATAACTGATCTCCCCTCACCATTAGGCAGGGCTGGGACTGTTAACCAGCTATAACTGATCTCCCCTCACCATTACACAGGGCTGGGGCTGTCAACCAGCTATAACTGATCTCCCCTCACCATTACACAGGGCTGGGACTGTTAACCAGCTATAACTGATCTCCCCTCACCGTTACACAGAGCTGGGGCTGTCAACCAGCTATAACTGATCTCCCCTCACCATTACACAGGGCTGGGGCTGTCAACCAGCTATAACTGATCTCCCCTCACCATTACACAGGACAACCAGCTATAACTGATCTCCCCTCACCATTACACAGGGCTGGGACTGTCAACCAGCTATAACTGATCTCCCCTCACCATTACACAGGGCTGGGACTGTCAACCAGCTATAACTGATCTCCCCTCACCATTACACAGGGCAACCAGCTATAACTGATCTCCCCTCACCATTACACAGGGCTGGGACTGTTAACCAGCTATAACTGATCTCCCCTCACCATTACACAGGGCTGGGACTGTTAACCAGCTATAACTGATCTCCCCTCACCATTACACAGGACTGGGGCTGTCAACCAGCTATAACTGATCTCCCCTCACCATTACACAGGGCAAACAGCTATAACTGATCTCCCCTCACCATTACACAGGGCTGGGACTGTTAACCAGCTATAACTGATCTCCCCTCACCATTACACAGGGCTGGGACTGTTAACCAGCTATAACTGATCTCCCCTCACCATTACACAGGGCTGGGGCTGTCAACCAGCTATAACTGATCTCCCCCCACCATTACACAGGGCTGGGGCTGTCAAACAGCTATAACTGATCTCCCCTCACCATTAGGCAGGGCTGGGACTGTTAACCAGCTATAACTGATCTCCCCTCACCATTACACAGGGCTGGGGCTGTCAACCAGCTATAACTGATCTCCCCTCACCATTACACAGGGCTGGGACTGTTAACCAGCTATAACTGATCTCCCCTCACCGTTACACAGGGCTGGGGCTGTCAACCAGCTATAACTGATCTCCCCTCACCATTACACAGGGCTGGGGCTGTCAACCAGCTATAACTGATCTCCCCTCACCATTACACAGGACAACCAGCTATAACTGATCTCCCCTCACCATTACACAGGGCTGGGACTGTCAACCAGCTATAACTGATCTCCCCTCACCATTACACAGGGCTGGGACTGTCAACCAGCTATAACTGATCTCCCCTCACCATTACACAGGGCTGGGACTTTCAACCAGCTATAACTGATCTCCCCTCACCATTACACAGGACAACCAACTATAACTGATCTCCCCTCACCATTACACAGGGCTGGGACTGTCAACCAGCTATAACTGATCTCCCCTCACCATTACACAGGGCTGGGGCTGTCAACCAGCTATAACTGATCTCCCCTCACCATTACACAGGGCTGGGACTGTCAACCAGCTATAACTGATCTCCCCTCACCATTACACAGGGCTGGGACTGTCAACCAGCTATAACTGATCTCCCCTCACCATTACACAGGGCAACCAGCTATAACTGATCTCCCCTCACCATTACACAGGGCTGGGACTGTCAACCAGCTATAACTGATCTCCCCTCACCATTACACAGGGCAACCAGCTATAACTGATCTCCCCTCACCATTACACAGGGCTGGGACTGTTAACCAGCTATAACTGATCTCCCCTCACCATTACACAGGGCTGGGACTGTTAACCAGCTATAACTGATCTCCCCTCACCATTACACAGGACTGGGGCTGTCAACCAGCTATAACTGATCTCCCCTCACCATTACACAGGGCAACCAGCTATAACTGATCTCCCCTCACCATTACACAGGGCTGGGACTGTTAACCAGCTATAACTGATCTCCCCTCACCATTACACAGGGCTGGGACTGTTAACCAGCTATAACTGATCTCCCCTCACCATTACACAGGGCTGGGGCTGTCAACCAGCTATAACTGATCTCCCCCCACCATTACACAGGGCTGGGGCTGTCAACCAGCTATAACTGATCTCCCCTCACCATTAGGCAGGGCTGGGACTGTTAACCAGCTATAACTGATCTCCCCTCACCATTACACAGGGCTGGGACTGTCAACCAGCTATAACTGATCTCCCCTCACCATTACACAGGACAACCAACTATAACTGATCTCCCCTCACCATTACACAGGGCTGGGACTGTCAACCAGCTATAACTGATCTCCCCTCACCATTACACAGGGCTGGGGCTGTCAACCAGCTATAACTGATCTCCCCTCACCTTTACACAGGGCTGGGACTGTCAACCAGCTATAACTGATCTCCCCTCACCATTACACAGGGCTGGAACTGTCAACCAGCTATAACTGATCTCCCCTCACCATTACACAGGGCAACCAGCTATAACTGATCTCCCCTCACCATTACACAGGGCTGGGACTGTCAACCAGCTATAACTGATCTCCCCTCACCATTACACAGGGCAACCAGCTATAACTGATCTCCCCTCACCATTACACAGGGCTGGGACTGTTAACCAGCTATAACTGATCTCCCCTCACCATTACACAGGGCTGGGACTGTTAACCAGCTATAACTGATCTCCCCTCACCATTACACAGGACTGGGGCTGTCAACCAGCTATAACTGATCTCCCCTCACCATTACACAGGGCAACCAGCTATAACTTATCTCCCCTCACCATTACACAGGGCTGGGACTGTTAACCAGCTATAACTGATCTCCCCTCACCATTACACAGGGCTGGGACTGTTAACCAGCTATAACTGATCTCCCCTCACCATTACACAGGGCTGGGGCTGTCAACCAGCTATAACTGATCTCCCCCCACCATTACACAGGGCTGGGGCTGTCAACCAGCTATAACTGATCTCCCCTCACCATTAGGCAGGGCTGGGACTGTCAACCAGCTATAACTGATCTCCCCTCACCATTACACAGGGCTGGGACTGTTAACCAGCTATAACTGATCTCCCCTCACCATTACACAGGGCTGGGGCTGTCAACCAGCTATAACTGATCTCCCCTCACCATTACACAGGGCTGGGGCTGTCAACCAGCTATAACTGATCTCCCCTCACCATTACACAGGGCTGGGACTGTTAACCAGCTATAACTGATCTCCCCTCACCATTACACAGGGCTGGGGCTGTCAACCAGCTATAACTGATCTCCCCTCACCATTACACAGGGTTGGGACTGTCAACCAGCTATAACTGATCTCCCCTCACCATTACACAGGGCTGGGACTGTCAACCAGCTATAACTGATCTCCCCTCACAATTACACAGGGCTGGGACTGTCAACCAGCTATAACTGATCTCCCCTCACCATTACACAGGGCTGGGGCTGTCAACCAGCTATAACTGATCTCCCCTCACCATTACACAGGGCTGGGACTGTCAACGAGCTATAACTGATCTCCCCTCACCATTACACAGGGCTGGGACTGTCAACCAGCTATAACTGATCTCCCCTCACCATTACACAGGGCTGGGACTGTCAACCAGCTATAACTGATCTCCCCTCACCATTACACAGGGCTGGGGCTGTTAACCAGCTATAACTGATCTCCCCTCACCATTACACAGGGCTGGGACTGTCAACCAGCTATAACTGATCTCCCCTCACCATTACACAGGGCTGGGACTGTCAACCAGCTATAACTGATCTCCCCTCACCATTACACAGGGCAACCAGCTATAACTGATCTCCCCTCACCATTACACAGGGCTGGGACTGTCAACCAGCTATAACTGATCTCCCCTCACCATTACACAGGGCTGGGACTGTCAACCAGCTATAACTGATCTCCCCTCACCATTACACAGGGCTGGGACTGTCAACCAGCTATAACTGATCTCCCCTCACCATTACACAGGGCAACCAGCTATAACTGATCTCCCCTCACCATTACACAGGGCTGGGACTGTCAACCAGCTATAACTGATCTCCCCTCACCATTACACAGGGCTGGGACTGTCAACCAGCTATAACTGATCTCCCCTCACCATTACACAGGGCTGGGACTGTCAACCAGCTATAACTGATCTCCCCTCACCATTGCACAGGGCTGGGACTGTCAACCAGCTATAACTGATCTCCCCTCACCATTACACAGGACAACCAGCTATAACTGATCTCCCCTCACCATTACACAGGGCTGGGGCTGTCAACCAGCTATAACTGATCTCCCCTCACCATTACACAGGGCTGGGACTGTCAACCAGCTATAACTGATCTCCCCTCACCATTACACAGGGCTGGGACTGTCAACCAGCTATAACTGATCTCCCCTCACCATTACACAGGGCAACCAGCTATAACTGATCTCCCCTCACCATTACACAGGGCTGGGACTGTCAACCAGCTATAACTGATCTCCCCTCACCATTACACAGGGCAACCAGCTATAACTGATCTCCCCTCACCATTACACAGGGCTGGGACTGTTAACCAGCTATAACTGATCTCCCCTCACCATTACACAGGGCTGGGACTGTTAACCAGCTATAACTGATCTCCCCTCACCATTACACAGGACTGGGGCTGTCAACCAGCTATAACTGATCTCCCCTCACCATTACACAGGGCAACCAGCTATAACTGATCTCCCCTCACCATTACACAGGGCTGGGACTGTCAACCAGCTATAACTGATCTCCCCTCACCATTACACAGGGCTGGGACTGTCAACCAGCTATAACTGATCTCCCCTCACCATTACACAGGACAACCAGCTATAACTGATCTCCCCTCACCATTACACAGGGCTGGGACTGTCAACCAGCTATAACTGATCTCCCCTCACCATTACACAGGGCAACCAGCTATAACTGATCTCCCCTCACCATTACACAGGGCTGGGACTGTCAACCAGCTATAACTGATCTCCCCTCACCATTACACAGGGCAACCAGCTATAACTGATCTCCCCTCACCATTACACAGGGCTGGGACTGTTAACCAGCTATAACTGATCTCCCCTCACCATTACACAGGGCTGGGACTGTTAACCAGCTATAACTGATCTCCCCTCACCATTACACAGGGCTGGGACTGTCAACCAGCTATAACTGATCTCCCCTCACCATTACACAGGGCTGGGGCTGTCAACCAGTTATAACTGATCTCCCCCCACCATTACACAGGGCTGGGGCTGTCAACCAGCTATAACTGATCTCCCCTCACCATTAGGCAGGGCTGGGACTGTTAACCAGCTATAACTGATCTCCCCTCACCATTACACAGGGCTGGGGCTGTCAACCAGCTATAACTGATCTCCCCTCACCATTACACAGGGCTGGGACTGGCAACCAGCTATAACTGATCTCCCCTCACCATTACACAGGGCTGGGACTGTCAACCAGCTATAACTGATCTCCCCTCACCATTACACAGGGCTGGGACTGTCAACCAGCTATAACTGATCTCCCCCCACCATTACACAGGGCTGGGACTGTCAACCAGCTATAACTGATCTCCCCTCACCATTACACAGGGCTGGGACTGTCAACCAGCTATAACTGATCTCCCCTCACCATTACACAGGACAACCAGCTATAACTGATCTCCCCTCACCATTACACAGGGCTGGGGCTGTCAACCAGCTATAACTGATCTCCCCTCACTATTACACAGGGCTGGGACTGTCAACCAGCTATAACTGATCTCCCCTCACCATTACACAGGGCTGGGACTGTCAACCAGCTATAACTGATCTCCCCTCACCATTACACAGGGCAACCAGCTATAACTGATCTCCCCTCACCATTACACAGGGCTGGGACTGTCAACCAGCTATAACTGATCTCCCCTCACCATTACACAGGGCAAACAGCTATAACTGATCTCCCCTCACCATTACACAGGGCTGGGACTGTTAACCAGCTATAACTGATCTCCCCTCACCATTACACAGGGCTGGGACTGTTAACCAGCTATAACTGATCTCCCCTCACCATTACACAGGACTGGGGCTGTCAACCAGCTATAACTGATCTCCCCTCACCATTACACAGGGCAACCAGCTATAACTGATCTCCCCTCACCATTACACAGGGCTGGGACTGTCAACCAGCTATAACTGATCTCCCCTCACCATTACACAGGGCTGGGACTGTCAACCAGCTATAACTGATCTCCCCTCACCATTACACAGGACAACCAGCTATAACTGATCTCCCCTCACCATTACACAGGGCTGGGGCTGTCAACCAGCTATAACTGATCTCCCCTCACCATTACACAGGGCTGGGACTGTCAACCAGCTATAACTGATCTCCCCTCACCATTACACAGGGCTGGGGCTGCCAACCAGCTATAACTGATCTCCCCCCACCATTACACAGGGCTGGGGCTGTCAACCAGCTATAACTGATCTCCCCTCACCATTAGGCAGGGCTGGGACTGTTAACCAGCTATAACTGATCTCCCCTCACCATTACACAGGGCTGGGGCTGTCAACCAGCTATAACTGATCTCCCCTCACCATTACACAGGGCTGGGACTGTTAACCAGCTATAACTGATCTCCCCTCACCATTACACAGGGCTGGGGCTGTCAAACAGCTATAACTGATCTCCCCTCACCATTACACAGGGCTGGGGCTGTCAACCAGCTATAACTGATCTCCCCTCACCATTACACAGGGCTGGGACTGTTAACCAGCTATAACTGATCTCCCCTCACCATTACACAGGGCTGGGGCTGTCTACCAGCTATAACTGATCTCCCCTCACCATTACACAGGGTTGGGACTGTCAACCAGCTATAACTGATCTCCCCTCACCATTACACAGGGCTGGGACTGTCAACCAGCTATAACTGATCTCCCCTCACCATTACACAGGGCTGGGACTGTCAACCAGCTATAACTGATCTCCCCTCACCATTACACAGGGCTGGGACTGTCAACCAGCTATAACTGATCTCCCCTCACCATTACACAGGGCTAGGACTGTCAACCAGCTATAACTGATCTCCCCTCACCATTACACAGGGCTGGGACTGTTAACCAGCTATAACTGATCTCCCCTCACCATTACACAGGGCTGGGGCTGTTAACCAGCTATAACTGATCTCCCCTCACCATTACACAGGGCTGGGACTGAAAACCAGCTATAACTGATCGCCCCTCACCATTACACAGGGCTGGGACTGGCAACCAGCTATAACTGATCTCCCCTCACCATTACACCCTCACCATTACACAGGGCTGGGACTCTCAACCAGCTATAACTGATCTCCCCTCACCATTACACAGGGCTGGGACTGTCAACCAGCTATAACTGATCTCCCCTCACCATTACACAGGGCTGGGACTGTCAACCAGCTATAACTGATCTCCCCTCACCATTACACAGGGCTGGGACTGTCAACCAGCTATAACTGATCTCCCCTCACCATTACACAGGACAACCAGCTATAACTGATCTCCCCTCACCATTACACAGGGCTGGGACTGTCAACCAGCTATAACTGATCTCCCCTCACCATTACAAAGGGCTGGGACTGTTAACCAGCTATAACTGATCTCCCCTCACCATTACACAGGGCTGGGACTGTCAACCAGCTATAACTGATCTCCCCTCACCATTACACAGGGCTGGGACTGTTAACCAGCTATAACTGATCTCCCCTCACCATTACACAGGGCTGGGACTGTCAACCAGCTATAACTGATCTCCCCTCACCATTACACAGGGCTGGGACTGGCAACCAGCTATAACTGATCTCCCCTCACTATTACACAGGGCTGGGACTGTCAACCAGCTATAACTGATCTCCCCTCACCATTACACAGGGCTGGGACTGTCAACCAGCTATAACTGATCTCCCCTCACCATTACACAGGGCTGGGACTGTCAACAAGCTATAACTGATCTCCCCTCGCCATTACATAGGGCTGGGACTGTCAACCAGCTATAACTGATCTCCCCTCACCATTACACAGGGTTGGGACTGTCAACCAGCTATAACTGATCTCCCCTCACCATTACACAGGGATGGGACTGTCAACCAGCTATAACTGATCTCCCCTCACCATTACACAGGGCTGGGACTGTTAACCAGCTATAACTGATCTCCCCTCACCATTACACAGGGCTGGGACTGTCAACCAGCTATAACTGATCTCCCCTCACCATTACACAGGGCTGGGACTGTCAACCAGCTATAACTGATCTCCCCTCACCATTACACAGGGCTGCGACTGTCAACCAGCTATAACTGATCTCCCCTCACCATTACACAGGGCAACCAGCTATAACTGATCTCCCCTCACCATTACACAGGGCTGGGACTGTCAACCAGCTATAACTGATCTCCCCTCACCATTACACAGGGCAACCAGCTATAACTGATCTCCCCTCACCATTACACAGGGCTGGGACTGTTAACCAGCTATAACTGATCTCCCCTCACCATTACACAGGGCTGGGACTGTTAACCAGCTATAACGGATCTCCCCTCACCATTACACAGGACTGGGGCTGTCAACCAGCTATAACTGATCTCCCCTCACCATTACACAGGGCAAACAGCTATAACTGATCTCCCCTCACCATTACACAGGGCTGGGACTGTTAACCAGCTATAACTGATCTCCCCTCACCATTACACAGGCCTGGGGCTGTCAACCAGCTATAACTGATCTCCCCTCACCATTACACAGGGCTGGGGCTGTCAACCAGCTATAACTGATCTCCCCTCACCATTAGGCAGGGCTGGGACTGTTAACCAGCTATAACTGATCTCCCCTCACCATTACACAGGGCTGGGGCTGTCAACCAGCTTTAACTGATCTCCCCTCACCATTACACAGGGCTGGGACTGTTAACCAGCTATAACTGATCTCCCCTCACCGTTACACAGGGCTGGGGCTGTCAACCAGCTATAACTGATCTCCCCTCACCATTACACAGGGCTGGGGCTGTCAACCAGCTATAACTGATCTCCCCTCACCATTACACAGGACAACGAGCTATAACTGATCTCCCCTCACCATTACACAGGGCTGGGACTGTCAACCAGCTATAACTGATCTCCCCTCACCATTACACAGGGCTGGGACTGTCAACCAGCTATAACTGATCTCCCCTCACCATTACACAGGGCTGGGACTGTCAACCAGCTATAACTGATCTCCCCTCACCATTACACAGGGCAACCAGCTATAACTGATCTCCCCTCACCATTACACAGGGCTGGGACTGTTAACCAGCTATAACTGATCTCCCCTCACCATTACACAGGGCTGGGACTGTTAACCAGCTATAACTGATCTCCCCTCACCATTACACAGGACTGGGGCTGTCAACCAGCTATAACTGATCTCCCCTCACCATTACACAGGGCAAACAGCTATAACTGATCTCCCCTCACCATTACACAGGGCTGGGACTGTTAACCAGCTATAACTGATCTCCCCTCACCATTACACAGGGCCGGGACTGTTAACCAGCTATAACTGATCTCCCCTCACCATTACACAGGGCTGGGACTGTCAACCAGCTATAACTGATCTCCCCTCACCATTACACAGGGCTGGGGCTGTCAACCAGCTATAACTGATCTCCCCTCACCATTACACAGGGCTGGGACTGTCAACCAGCTATAACTGATCTCCCCTCACCATTACACAGGGCTGCGACTGTCAACCAGCTATAACTGATCTCCCCTCACCATTACACAGGGCAACCAGCTATAACTGATCTCCCCTCACCATTACACAGGGCTGGGACTGTCAACCAGCTATAACTGATCTCCCCTCACCATTACACAGGGCAACCAGCTATAACTGATCTCCCCTCACCATTACACAGGGCTGGGACTGTTAACCAGCTATAACTGATCTCCCCTCACCATTACACAGGGCTGGGACTGTTAACCAGCTATAACTGATCTCCCCTCACCATTACACAGGACTGGGGCTGTCAACCAGCTATAACTGATCTCCCCTCACCATTACACAGGGCAAACAGCTATAACTGATCTCCCCTCACCATTACACAGGGCTGGGACTGTTAACCAGCTATAACTGATCTCCCCTCACCATTACACAGGGCCGGGACTGTTAACCAGCTATAACTGATCTCCCCTCACCATTACACAGGGCTGGGGCTGTCAACCAGCTATAACTGATCTCCCCCCGCCATTACACAGGGCTGGGGCTGTCAACCAGCTATAACTGATCTCCCCTCACCATTAGGCAGGGCTGGGACTGTTAACCAGCTATAACTGATCTCCCCTCACCATTACACAGGGCTGGGGCTGTCAACCAGCTATAACTGATCTCCCCTCACCATTACACAGGGCTGGGACTGTTAACCAGCTATAACTGATCTCCCCTCACCGTTACACAGAGCTGGGGCTGTCAACCAGCTATAACTGATCTCCCCTCACCATTACACAGGGCTGGGGCTGTCAACCAGCTATAACTGATCTCCCCTCACCATTACACAGGACAACCAGCTATAACT
>NW_026602074.1:0-25808 GCF_029448725.1 Salvelinus fontinalis | reverse complement strand
CTTTAAAACAGCATAATTCCCTCTTAAAGCACCACTCTGTTTTCAGTTGGCTCCAGATAGAGCACCTGTCAGCTGGTAGATGGCAACAGGACTGAGTCCATTTCCATAGCTAGCTACTGTGTAGTCAACGCCACACACTCACCACCCCTCCATAGCCCTATCAGTTGGTTAAGAGCCAGCCAGCGGTCCCTCTCTGTATAGGCCAGGTACACAGTCTGGTCTAAATTTATAACATCACCATTCACCCAGGCAGTTTGGCTGACTAATATCCCAGTGTGGTGGAGTGGTGTTGTTCTGGCTCTGCAACACACAGTCAGAAAATACATACTAACGCAAATATGTCCAGAACAAACAAATCATTTGCTTCGGGAACATAAAGTCACCAACGGCCTTTCGCCTCCACCACCGTGCTCCAATGAGGAACATAAAACTCTAGCTCCTGATATAGGCTGTGTCCCCAATGGCACAGTATTCCCTATAGTGCATTACATAATGAGACAAAAGTAGCACACTATGTAAGGAACAGTGTGCCACTTGGGACGTACAGTAGCTATAGCCTACACGCTGTGGCTGGTCAAATCTTCAGATTGCATCTATTTGTTGTGAATAAGCCAGAGCCAGGATTCTGTCGTAACCAGTGGTGACAGTGTGAAGCTGCTCAGTTAAATTGGAAACGATTGCGTTTTAACTGCTTTGCAGATATGAAACAGACAGACAATCATAATATCACTCAACATCATCAAATTCCCAGTTTATACTACAAAATGAATTTCAATGGCATACACTAAGGCATTGTTTGCAGAATAGATGAATGCAGTTCAATGCAAGATTAATATAATTCACCAATACATTTCAGAAAATATTGCTATCAGGTTGTAAATCACAGCTGGCCTGGTACATTGTTTGCTGCTTCCATTCGGGATGCACTGACTTTTTCCCCTCATGTCATTTTTTAGTGGTTATACACAGTTTTTTATTTAGCTAACTAGAACTTGAATGGCTGTTATCCAGTTAGCTAACATATCTCATGTTCACAAATTCACTCTGGCTATATATCTAGCTACACCGATTTCAGAACACTCTCATTTGAGTGTGCCAGAGCGCAGAATAACTGATGAATTAACGAACGCGCAACACCTGCTGAATATGACCGGTGTCAGTAAACATAGGCAAAAAAACTAATAGTTAGTCAGAAACGCTCTAAACAGCCTAACCAACTCTGCTAGGGCGAGTAAAACGGTCAGAGTGAGGTGTTCTCTCATTTGTGTCTCTAAGTAGCTAGCTAGCAAGCTAGCCAACTTTAGCCAGTTAGCTTTGGTGCTTGGTTGGGACAAGCATGGATTGGCAAGCAAGCTTAAGAAGGACGAGTAGGCTTCCCCACTGTTTATCAATGCAATTTTGACGGACAACTAGCTGAACAAGTTTGAGAGGGTTTATCTAATGTTCCTTCGTTAGATTTTAGCACATATTGCTCTGGCTAGCATTAGTTGTTGATCTTGTTGTTGTGCATAAACAACTAAGGGAGCGAGAGCCTGCCGTTTCATGGTTGTTTGATCAATAGAACTGTAACGTTTCCAATGTATGAGGACTCCCGTGGTATTTTAAGAAATCCATTCAGGTGTTTCTACACCTTCATTGCTTGCTGTTTGGGGTTTTAGGCTGGGTTTCTGTACAGCACTTTGATATATCAGCTGATGTAAGAAGGGCTATATAAATACATTTGATTTGATATTTTGTGGCTTTTGGCGAATGCGTTCTAATGATCTAAAGTCGCGCTGTTGCTACTGCCTGTAAACACACAGTCCAGTTCATAGTGAATGATGGCAGGGCCTACTGCCTGTAAACACACAGTCCAGTTCATAGTGAATGATGGCAGGGCCTACTGCCTGTAAACACACAGTCCAGTTCAAAGTGAATGATGGCAGGGCCTACTGCCTGTAAACACACAGTCCAGTTCATAGTGAACGATGGCAGGGCCTACTGCCTGTAAACACACAGTCCAGTTCATAGTGAATGATGGCAGGGCCTACTGCCTGTAAACACACAGTCCAGTTCATAGTGAATGATGGCAGGGCCTACTGCCTGTAAACACACAGTCCAGTTCATAGTGAATGATGACAGGGCCTACTGCCTGTAAACACACAGTCCAGTTCATAGTGAATGATGACAGGGCCTACTGCCTGTAAACACACAGTCCAGTTCATAGTGAATGATGGCAGGGCCTACTGCCTGTAAACACACAGTCCAGTTCATAGTGAATGATGAAAGGGCTTACTGCCTGTAAACACACAGTCCAGTTCAAAGTGAATGATGGCAGGGCTTACTGCCTGTAAACACACAGTCCAGTTCATAGTGAATGATGGCAGGGCTTACTGCCTGTAAACACACAGTCCAGTTCAAAGTGAATGATGGCAGGGCCTACTGCCTGTAAACACACAGTCCAGTTCATAGTGAATGATGGCAGGGCCTACTGCCTGTAAACACACAGTCCAGTTCAAAGTGAATGATGGCAGGGCTTACTGCCTGTAAACACACAGTCCAGTTCAAAGTGAATGATGGCAGGGCTTACTGCCTGTAAACACACAGTCCAGTTCATAGTGAATGATGGCAGGGCTTACTGCCTGTAAACACACAGTCCAGTTCATAGTGAATGATGGCAGGGCCTACTGCCTGTAAACACACAGTCCAGTTCATAGTGAATGATGGCAGGACCAACTGCCTTCAAACACACAGTCCAGTTCATAGTGAATGATGGCAGGACCAACTGCCTTCAAACACACAGTCCAGTTCATAGTGAATGATGGCAGGACCAACTGCCTTCAAACACACAGTCCAGTTCATAGTGAATGATGGCAGGACCAACTGCCTTCAAACACACAGTCCAGTTCATAGTGAATGATGGCAGGACCAACTGCCTTCAAACACACAGTCCAGTTCATAGTGAATGATGGCAGGACCAACTGCCTTCAAACACACAGTCCAGTTCATAGTGAATGATGGCAGGACCAACTGCCTTCAAACACACAGTCCAGTTCATAGTGAATGATGGCAGGACCAACTGCCTTCAAACACACAGTCCAGTTCAAAGTGAATGATGGCAGGGCCTACTGCCTGTAAACACACAGTCCAGTTCATAGTGAATGATGGCAGGCCCTAATGCCTGTAAACACACAGTCCAGTTCATAGTGAATGATGGCAGGTCCTACTGCCTGTAAACACACAGTCCAGTTCATAGTGAATGATGGCAGGTCCTACTGCCTGTAAACACACAGTCCAGTTCATAGTGAATGATGGCAGGTCCTACTGCCTGTAAACACACAGTCCAGTTCATAGTGAATGATGGCAGGTCCTACTGCCTGTAAACACACAGTCCAGTTCAAAGTGAATGATGGCAGGGCCTACTGCCTGTAAACACACAGTCCAGTTCATAGTGAATGATGGCAGGGCCTACTGCCTGTAAACACACAGTCCAGTTCATAGTGAATGATGACAGGTCCTACTGCCTGTAAACACACAGTCCAGTTCAAAGTGAATGATGGCAGGGCCTACTGCCTGTAAACACACAGTCCAGTTCATAGTGAATGATGGCAGGGCCTACTGCCTGTAAACACACAGTCCAGTTCAAAGTGAATGATGGCAGGTTCTACTGCCTGTAAACACACAGTCCAGTTCATAGTGAATGATGGCAGGGCCTACTGCCTGTAAACACACAGTCCAGTTCATAGTGAATGATGGCAGGGCCTACTGCCTGTAAACACACAGTCCAGTTCATAGTGAATGATGACAGGGCCTACTGCCTGTAAACACACAGTCCAGTTCATAGTGAATGATGACAGGCCCTACTGCCTGTAAACACACAGTCCAGTTCATAGTGAATGATGACAGGCCCTACTGCCTGTAAACACACAGTCCAGTTCATAGTGAATGATGGCAGGACCTACTGCCTGTAAACACACAGTCCAGTTCATAGTGAATGATGGCAGGGCCTACTGCCTGTAAACACACAGTCCAGTTCAAAGTGAATGATGGCAGGTTCTACTGCCTGTAAACACACAGTCCAGTTCAAAGTGAATGATGGCAGGGCCTACTGCCTGTAAACACACAGTCCAGTTCATAGTGAATGATGGCAGGGCCTACTGCCTGTAAACACACAGTCCAGTTCATAGTGAATGATGGCAGGGCCTACTGCCTGTAAACACACAGTCCAGTTCATAGTGAATGATGGCAGGGCCTACTGCCTGTAAACACACAGTCCAGTTCAAAGTGAATGATGGCAGGGCCTACTGCCTGTAAACACACAGTCCAGTTCATAGTGAATGATGGCAGGGCCTACTACCTGTAAACACACAGTCCAGTTCAAAGTGAATGATGGCAGGTTCTACTGCCTGTAAACACACAGTCCAGTTCAAAGTGAATGATGGCAGGGCCTACTGCCTGTAAACACACAGTCCAGTTCATAGTGAATGATGGCAGGGCCTACTACCTGTAAACACACAGTCCAGTTCAAAGTGAATGATGGCAGGTTCTACTGCCTGTAAACACACAGTCCAGTTCATAGTGAATGATGGCAGGTCCTACTGCCTGTAAACACACAGTCCAGTTCAAAGTGAATGATGGCAGGACCTACTGCCTGTAAACACACAGTCCAGTTCATAGTGAATGATGGCAGGTCCTACTGCCTGTAAACACACAGTCCAGTTCATAGTGAATGATGGCAGGACCTACTGCCTGTAAACACACAGTCCAGTTCATAGTGAATGATGGCAGGGCCTACTGCCTGTAAACACACAGTCCAGTTCAAAGTGAATGATGGCAGGTTCTACTGCCTGTAAACACACAGTCCAGTTCAAAGTGAATGATGGCAGGGCCTACTGCCTGTAAACACACAGTCCAGTTCAAAGTGAATGATGGCAGGGCTTACTGCCTGTAAACACACAGTCCAGTTCAAAGTGAATGATGGCAGGGCTTACTGCCTGTAAACACACAGTCCAGTTCATAGTGAATGATGGCAGGGCTTACTGCCTGTAAACACACAGTCCAGTTCATAGTGAATGATGGCAGGGCCTACTGCCTGTAAACACACAGTCCAGTTCATAGTGAATGATGGCAGGACCAACTGCCTTCAAACACACAGTCCAGTTCATAGTGAATGATGGCAGGGCCTACTGCCTGTAAACACACAGTCCAGTTCAAAGTGAATGATGGCAGGGCCTACTGCCTGTAAACACACAGTCCAGTTCATAGTGAATGATGGCAGGGCCTACTGCCTGTAAACACACAGTCCAGTTCATAGTGAATGATGGCAGGGCCTACTGCCTGTAAACACACAGTCCAGTTCATAGTGAATGATGGCAGGGCCTACTGCCTGTAAACACACAGTCCAGTTCAAAGTGAATGATGGCAGGTCCTACTGCCTGTAAACACACAGTCCAGTTCAAAGTGAATGATGGCAGGGCCTACTGCCTGTAAACACACAGTCCAGTTCATAGTGAATGATGGCAGGGCCTACTGCCTGTAAACACACAGTCCAGTTCATAGTGAATGATGGCAGGGCCTACTGCCTGTAAACACACAGTCCAGTTCAAAGTGAATGATGGCAGGTCCTACTGCATGTAAACACACAGTCCAGTTCAAAGTGAATGATGGCAGGACCTACTGCCTGTAAACACACAGTCCAGTTCAAAGTGAATGATGGCAGGGCCTACTGCCTGTAAACACACAGTCCAGTTCAAAGTGAATGATGGCAGGGCCTACTGCCTGTAAACACACAGTCCAGTTCAAAGTGAATGATGGCAGGGCCTACTGCCTGTAAACACACAGTCCAGTTCATAGTGAATGATGACAGGTCCTACTGCCTGTAAACACACAGTCCAGTTCAAAGTGAATGATGGCAGGGCCTACTGCCTGTAAACACACAGTCCAGTTCATAGTGAATGATGACAGGTCCTACTGCCTGTAAACACACAGTCCAGTTCAAAGTGAATGATGGCAGGGCCTACTGCCTGTAAACACACAGTCCAGTTCATAGTGAATGATGGCAGGGCCTACTGCCTGTAAACACACAGTCCAGTTCAAAGTGAATGATGGCAGGTTCTACTGCCTGTAAACACACAGTCCAGTTCATAGTGAATGATGGCAGGGCCTACTGCCTGTAAACACACAGTCCAGTTCAAAGTGAATGATGGCAGGTTCTACTGCCTGTAAACACACAGTCCAGTTCAAAGTGAATGATGGCAGGGCCTACTGCCTGTAAACACACAGTCCAGTTCATAGTGAATGATGGCAGGGCCTACTGCCTGTAAACACACAGTCCAGTTCATAGTGAATGATGGCAGGACCTACTGCCTGTAAACACACAGTCCAGTTCAAAGTGAATGATGGCAGGACCTACTGCCTGTAAACACACAGTCCAGTTCATAGTGAATGATGGCAGGTCCTACTGCCTGTAAACACACAGTCCAGTTCATAGTGAATGATGGCAGGACCTACTGCCTGTAAACACACAGTCCAGTTCAAAGTGAATGATGGCAGGGCCTACTGCCTGTAAACACACAGTCCAGTTCATAGTGAATGATGGCAGGGCCTACTGCCTGTAAACACACAGTCCAGTTCAAAGTGAATGATGGCAGGACCTACTGCCTGTAAACACACAGTCCAGTTCATAGTGAATGAAGACAGGTCCTACTGCCTGTAAACACACAGTCCAGTTCATAGTGAATGATGGCAGGACCTACTGCCTGTAAACACACAGTCCAGTTCATAGTGAATGATGGCAGGACCTACTGCCTGTAAACACACAGTCCAGTTCATAGTGAATGATGGCAGGGCCTACTGCCTGTAAACACACAGTCCAGTTCAAAGTGAATGATGGCAGGTTCTACTGCCTGTAAACACACAGTCCAGTTCAAAGTGAATGATGGCAGGGCCTACTGCCTGTAAACACACAGTCCAGTTCATAGTGAATGATGGCAGGGCCTACTGCCTGTAAACACACAGTCCAGTTCAAAGCGAATGATGGCAGGACCTACTGCCTGTAAACACACAGTCCAGTTCATAGTGAATGATGGCAGGGCCTACTGCCTGTAAACACACAGTCCAGTTCATAGTGAATGATGGCAGGTTCTACTGCCTGTAAACACACAGTCCAGTTCATAGTGAATGATGGCAGGGCCTACTGCCTGTAAACACACAGTCCAGTTCAAAGTGAATGATGGCAGGACCTACTGCCTGTAAACACACAGTCCAGTTCATAGTGAATGATGGCAGGGCTTACTGCCTGTAAACACACAGTCCAGTTCAAAGTGAATGATGGCAGGCCTACTGCCTGTAAACACACAGTCCAGTTCATAGTGAATGATGGCAGGGCCTACTGCCTGTAAACACACAGTCCAGTTCATAGTGAATGATGGCAGGGCCTACTGCCTGTAAACACACAGTCCAGTTCATAGTGAATGATGGCAGGACCTACTGCCTGTAAACACACAGTCCAGTTCAAAGTGAATGATGGCAGGACCTACTGCCTGTAAACACACAGTCCAGTTCATAGTGAATGATGGCAGGTCCTACTGCCTGTAAACACACAGTCCAGTTCATAGTGAATGATGGCAGGACCTACTGCCTGTAAACACACAGTCCAGTTCATAGTGAATGATGGCAGGACCTACTGCCTGTAAACACACAGTCCAGTTCATAGTGAATGATGGCAGGGCCTACTGCCTGTAAACACACAGTCCAGTTCAAAGTGAATGATGGCAGGTCCTACTGCATGTAAACACACAGTCCAGTTCAAAGTGAATGATGGCAGGACCTACTGCCTGTAAACACACAGTCCAGTTCAAAGTGAATGATGGCAGGGCCTACTGCCTGTAAACACACAGTCCAGTTCAAAGTGAATGATGGCAGGGCCTACTGCCTGTAAACACACAGTCCAGTTCAAAGTGAATGATGGCAGGGCCTACTGCCTGTAAACACACAGTCCAGTTCATAGTGAATGATGACAGGTCCTACTGCCTGTAAACACACAGTCCAGTTCAAAGTGAATGATGGCAGGGCCTACTGCCTGTAAACACACAGTCCAGTTCATAGTGAATGATGACAGGTCCTACTGCCTGTAAACACACAGTCCAGTTCAAAGTGAATGATGGCAGGGCCTACTGCCTGTAAACACACAGTCCAGTTCATAGTGAATGATGGCAGGGCCTACTGCCTGTAAACACACAGTCCAGTTCAAAGTGAATGATGGCAGGTTCTACTGCCTGTAAACACACAGTCCAGTTCAAAGTGAATGATGGCAGGGCCTACTGCCTGTAAACACACAGTCCAGTTCATAGTGAATGATGGCAGGGCCTACTGCCTGTAAACACACAGTCCAGTTCAAAGTGAATGATGGCAGGACCTACTGCCTGTAAACACACAGTCCAGTTCATAGTGAATGATGGCAGGTCCTACTGCCTGTAAACACACAGTCCAGTTCATAGTGAATGATGGCAGGACCTACTGCCTGTAAACACACAGTCCAGTTCAAAGTGAATGATGGCAGGGCCTACTGCCTGTAAACACACAGTCCAGTTCATAGTGAATGATGGCAGGCCTACTGCCTGTAAACACACAGTCCAGTTCAAAGTGAATGATGGCAGGACCTACTGCCTGTAAACACACAGTCCAGTTCATAGTGAATGATGGCAGGGCCTACTGCCTGTAAACACACAGTCCAGTTCATAGTGAATGATGGCAGGACCTACTGCCTGTAAACACACAGTCCAGTTCATAGTGAATGATGGCAGGGCCTACTGCCTGTAAACACACAGTCCAGTTCATAGTGAATGATGGCAGGTCCTACTGCCTGTAAACACACAGTCCAGTTCATAGTGAATGATGGCAGGACCTACTGCCTGTAAACACACAGTCCAGTTCATAGTGAATGATGGCAGGACCTACTGCCTGTAAACACACAGTCCAGTTCATATTGAATGATGGCAGGGCCTACTGCCTGTAAACACACAGTCCAGTTCAAAGTGAATGATGGCAGGTTCTACTGCCTGTAAACACACAGTCCAGTTCATAGTGAATGATGGCAGGGCCTACTGCCTGTAAACACACAGTCCAGTTCATAGTGAATGATGGCAGGACCTACTGCCTGTAAACACACAGTCCAGTTCATAGTGAATGATGGCAGGGCCTACTGCCTGTAAACACACAGTCCAGTTCATAGTGAATGATGGCAGGTCCTACTGCCTGTAAACACACAGTCCAGTTCATAGTGAATGATGGCAGGACCTACTGCCTGTAAACACACAGTCCAGTTCATAGTGAATGATGGCAGGACCTACTGCCTGTAAACACACAGTCCAGTTCATAGTGAATGATGGCAGGGCCTACTGCCTGTAAACACACAGTCCAGTTCATAGTGAACGATGGCAGGGCCTACTGCCTGTAAACACACAGTCCAGTTCATAGTGAATGATGACAGGCCCTACTGCCTGTAAACACACAGTCCAGTTCATAGTGAATGATGGCAGGGCCTACTGCCTGTAAACACACAGTCCAGTTCATAGTGAATGATGGCAGGGCCTACTGCCTGTAAACACACAGTCCAGTTCATAGTGAATGATGGCAGGGCCTACTGCCTGTAAACACACAGTCCAGTTCATAGTGAATGATGGCAGGGCCTACTGCCTGTAAACACACAGTCCAGTTCATAGTGAATGATGGCAGGGCCTACTGCCTGTAAACACACAGTCCAGTTCATAGTGAATGATGGCAGGGCCTACTGCCTGTAAACACACAGTCCAGTTCAAAGTGAATGATGGCAGGGCCTACTGCCTGTAAACACACAGTCCAGTTCATAGTGAATGATGGCAGGGCCTACTGCCTGTAAACACACAGTCCAGTTCAAAGTGAATGATGGCAGGGCCTACTGCCTGTAAACACACAGTCCAGTTCATAGTGAATGATGACAGGGCCTACTGCCTGTAAACACACAGTCCAGTTCATAGTGAATGATGACAGGGCCTACTGCCTGTAAACACACAGTCCAGTTCATAGTGAATGATGGCAGGGCCTACTGCCTGTAAACACACAGTCCAGTTCATAGTGAATGATGGCAGGCCCTACTGCCTGTAAACACACAGTCCAGTTCATAGTGAATGATGACAGGGCCTACTGCCTGTAAACACACAGTCCAGTTCATAGTGAATGATGGCAGGGCCTACTGCCTGTAAACACACAGTCCAGTTCATAGTGAATGATGGCAGGCCCTACTGCCTGTAAACACACAGTCCAGTTCATAGTGAATGATGGCAGGGCCTACTGCCTGTAAACACACAGTCCAGTTCATAGTGAATGATGGCAGGGCCTACTGCCTGTAAACACACAGTCCAGTTCATAGTGAATGATGGCAGGGCCTACTGCCTGTAAACACACAGTCCAGTTCAAAGTGAATGATGGCAGGGCCTACTGCCTGTAAACACACAGTCCAGTTCATAGTGAATGATGGCAGGGCCTACTGCCTGTAAACACACAGTCCAGTTCATAGTGAATGATGACAGGGCCTACTGCCTGTAAACACACAGTCCAGTTCATAGTGAATGATGGCAGGGCCTACTGCCTGTAAACACACAGTCCAGTTCATAGTGAATGATGACAGGTCCTACTGCCTGTAAACACACAGTCCAGTTCAAAGTGAATGATGGCAGGGCCTACTGCCTGTAAACACACAGTCCAGTTCATAGTGAATGATGGCAGGGCCTACTGCCTGTAAACACACAGTCCAGTTCATAGTGAATGATGGCAGGGCCTACTGCCTGTAAACACACAGTCCAGTTCATAGTGAATGATGACAGGGCCTACTGCCTGTAAACACACAGTCCAGTTCATAGTGAATGATGGCAGGGCCTACTGCCTGTAAACACACAGTCCAGTTCATAGTGAATGATGGCAGGCCCTACTGCCTGTAAACACACAGTCCAGTTCATAGTGAATGATGGCAGGGCCTACTGCCTGTAAACACACAGTCCAGTTCATAGTGAATGATGGCAGGCCCTACTGCCTGTAAACACACAGTCCAGTTCATAGTGAATGATGGCAGGGCCTACTGCCTGTAAACACACAGTCCAGTTCAAAGTGAATGATGGCAGGGCCTACTGCCTGTAAACACACAGTCCAGTTCATAGTGAATGATGGCAGGGCCTACTGCCTGTAAACACACAGCCCAGTTCATAGTGAATGATGACAGGGCCTACTGCCTGTAAACACACAGTCCAGTTCATAGTGAATGATGGCAGGGCCTACTGCCTGTAAACACACAGTCCAGTTCATAGTGAATGATGACAGGTCCTACTGCCTGTAAACACACAGTCCAGTTCATAGTGAATGATGACAGGGCCTACTGCCTGTAAACACACAGTCCAGTTCATAGTGAATGATGGCAGGGCCTACTGCCTGTAAACACACAGTCCAGTTCATAGTGAATGATGACAGGTCCTACTGCCTGTAAACACACAGTCCAGTTCATAGTGAATGATGGCAGGGCCTACTGCCTGTAAACACACAGTCCAGTTCATAGTGAATGATGACAGGTCCTACTGCCTGTAAACACACAGTCCAGTTCAAAGTGAATGATGGCAGGGCCTACTGCCTGTAAACACACAGTCCAGTTCATAGTGAATGATGGCAGGGCCTACTGCCTGTAAACACACAGTCCAGTTCATAGTGAATGATGACAGGGCCTACTGCCTGTAAACACACAGTCCAGTTCATAGTGAATGATGGCAGGGCCTACTGCCTGTAAACACACAGTCCAGTTCATAGTGAATGATGACAGGTCCTACTGCCTGTAAACACACAGTCCAGTTCATAGTGAATGATGGCAGGGCCTACTGCCTGTAAACACACAGTCCAGTTCATAGTGAATGATGGCAGGTCCTACTGCCTGTAAACACACAGTCCAGTTCATAGTGAATGATGGCAGGGCCTACTGCCTGTAAACACACAGTCCAGTTCATAGTGAATGATGACAGGTCCTACTGCCTGTAAACACACAGTCCAGTTCAAAGTGAATGATGGCAGGGCCTACTGCCTGTAAACACACAGTCCAGTTCATTTTGAATGATGGCAGGGCCTACTGCCTGTAAACACACAGTCCAGTTCATAGTGAATGATGGCAGGGCCTACTGCCTGTAAACACACAGTCCAGTTCATAGTGAATGATGGCAGGTTCTACTGCCTGTAAACACACAGTCCAGTTCATAGTGAATGATGGCAGGACCTACTGCCTGTAAACACACAGTCCAGTTCATAGTGAATGATGGCAGGGCCTACTGCCTGTAAACACACAGTCCAGTTCATAGTGAATGATGACAGGGCCTACTGCCTGTAAACACACAGTCCAGTTCATAGTGAATGATGGCAGGGCCTACTGCCTGTAAACACACAGTCCAGTTCATAGTGAATGATGGCAGGGCCTACTGCCTGTAAACACACAGTCCAGTTCATAGTGAATGATGGCAGGGCCTACTGCCTGTAAACACACAGTCCAGTTCATAGTGAATGATGGCAGGTCCTACTGCCTGTAAACACACAGTCCAGTTCATAGTGAATGATGGCAGGGCCTACTGCCTGTAAACACACAGTCCAGTTCATAGTGAATGATGACAGGTCCTACTGCCTGTAAACACACAGTCCAGTTCAAAGTGAATGATGGCAGGGCCTACTGCCTGTAAACACACAGTCCAGTTCATTTTGAATGATGGCAGGGCCTACTGCCTGTAAACACACAGTCCAGTTCAAAGTGAATGATGGCAGGGCCTACTGCCTGTAAACACACAGTCCAGTTCATAGTGAATGATGGCAGGGCCTACTGCCTGTAAACACACAGTCCAGTTCATAGTGAATGATGACAGGGCCTACTGCCTGTAAACACACAGTCCAGTTCATAGTGAATGATGGCAGGGCCTACTGCCTGTAAACACACAGTCCAGTTCATAGTGAATGATGGCAGGGCCTACTGCCTGTAAACACACAGTCCAGTTCATAGTGAATGATGGCAGGGCCTACTGCATGTCCTGGTGACCCTTTATAGGGTCACCAGGACCCTATAAAGGGAATCGGGTGCGATTTTAGACACATCCTTGGTTAAACTGACAGACATTATCGGGCAGCCACCCTCCCAGAGTGAGAAAGGCTTTGGCAATGTAAACATAGGTTTCACATGCCAATAAAGCCCTTTGAATTGAATTGAAAGGGCTATAAAATAGTGGGGGTCCTGTTCACACTATCACAGTGCCATCACTGGGGTGTGGGGACATTATAATGACAAGGTGATGAGAATGAGGATAAATTATTCTAACACTATAAATAGATCAGACACATTTCAACAGAGACTACGTCCCAAATGGCATCCTATTCCCTACATACTGCACTACTTTTGACCAGAGATATAGGGAATAGGGTGCCATTTGCAAAGTGTCCAGAGTGAGAGGTTCACGAGGAAGGCAGTCAATTTACACTGGCCTACATACGTCTAACCAGGAGAGGACACACACGGCCAAAGGCTCAGCACAGAGGCTCATAGAGGTGAAATGTAGGATCTCTGGTCATAGATAGTGTTAAGATAATGACGTGTATGTTGTTAATACAGAAATACATCATTTTAAAAGTCCAATGCAGCCATTTTTAAAAATCTCAATATAAATTATTTCTATGTAACAATTAAGTACTGGAATTGTTTCAATTTGTTAAAATTGTCAAAAAATAAACAAAAATTGCTTCTTAGCAAAAATTCAGACAAGAATTTTGCTAGGACTGTCTTGGAGTGGTCTGAGTGGGGAGGGGGAAACTGAATACAAGCAGTTATGGGCAGACAGGTTTAGAACTCTCTTTCTTATTGGTCTATTAACTAATTTACCGCCTGGTGATGTCAGCAGGCAGGCCAAAACTCCATCCCACCAAAACAGGCTGAAATTGCAGGCAGTCTTTTCAAACAGCTCTTACACTCAAAGGGCATTATTATAATTTTCACAACTTCACAGTATTATTCCAACCTCAAAGTGTGGAAATATATATATAAAACACAAGTAAAATCTAGTTTTTGACTGCACTGGGCCTTTAAGTAAAATAATCACTTACTCTAATAATTCATAATTTGATTTCTTATCCAGGGCATTTCCTCGCATTTCCCTAAAAAATCTCCTGTAACAGAAAACAAAAGATAATAAGCAAATTGTGAGTAGTCAAAATGTATATCTAATTATGGAATATTGGACGAGTACATGAATTCAATGTTTATAAGATATCAAATATCAAGTATTTGAAATAGAACTCACCTGATTTCAAGGCAGCCCAATTTAAGTGCAATGTCTTGGTCGACTCGATCAGCTACCTCCAACATGTAGTCACTCTTGACCTGAGAAACATCATCACAGTCATTCTCCATGACAACATGTAGTCACTCTTGACCTGAGAAACATCATCACAGTCATTCTCCATGACAACATGTAGTCACTCTTGACCTGAGAAACATCATCACAGTCATTCTCCATGACAACATGTAGTCACTCTTGACCTGAGAAACATCATCACAGTCATTCTCCATGACAACATGTAGTCACTCTTGACCTGAGAAACATCATCACAGTCATTCTCCATGTAGTCACTCTTGACCTGAGAAACATCATCACAGTCATTCTCCATGACAACATGTAGTCACTCTTGACCCGAGAAACATCATCACAGTCATTCTCCATGACAACATGTAGTCATTCTCCATGACAAAGAGAACTACTACAGTAGTGACAGGTAGTGTAGTTAGCATTGTGAATCTACTGTAAGACAGCAATAGGTAGATGGAAAGAGGTCCTCAGTTACTTGTGGTTGTCATCAGATGCTCAGCTAGTAAAGTAATGCCAGGATATCGGGTTCGATTCCCTGGACCACCCTCGCGTAAGTCGCTTTGGATAAAATCGTCTCCTAAATTACATATATTATATGATTATATTATTAATTAGTTAGTCTGACTGAGCTGCAGCTGATGGGCCCAACTCACATGGACTAATGAGCCACGAGACTTGAGGCTACCTCAGATCTCTAAGAGAGAAAACACCAAAGCTTGTATTTAACAGCAGCAGGTGGCCGTCCTATCACCTCTGACCAGAACATCAGCCATCAATGTCTATTAATTTCTAGGTGGTTCTATATGTTGAATCGCTGCCGTTCCTAACACCCAGCAAGGGATGGCTGCCATTCCTAACACCCAGCAAGGGATGGCTGCCGTTCCTAACACCCAGCAGGGGATGGCTGCCGTTCCTAACACCCAGCAAGGGATGGCTGCCGTTCCTAACACCCAGCAAGGGATGGCTGCCGTTCCTAACACCCAGCAAGGGATGGCTGCCGTTCCTAACACCCAGCAGGGGATGGCTGCCATTCCTAACACCCAGCAGGGGATGGCCGCCGTTCCTAACACCCAGCAAGGGATGGCTGCCGTTTGTATCACCCAGCAGAGGATGGCTGCCGTTTGTATCACACAGCAGGGGATGGCTGCCATTCGATTCAACCAGCAGGGGATGGCTGCCGTTCGTACCACCCAGCATGGGATGGCTGCCGTTCGTATCACCCAGCAGGGGATGGCTGCCGTTCGTATCACCCAGCAGGGGATGGCTGCCATTCATATCACCCAGCAGGGGATGGCTGCCATTCCTAACACCCAGCAGGGGATGGCTGCCGTTTGTATCACCCAGCAGAGGATGGCTGCTGTTTGTATCACACAGCAGGGGATGGCTGCCATTCGATTCAACCAGCAGGGGATGGCTGCCGTTCGTACCACCCAGCATGGGATGGCTGCCGTTCGTATCACCCAGCAGGGGATGGCTGCCATTCGTATCACCCATCAGGTGAGGGCTGCCATTCATATCACCCAGCAGGGGATGGCTGCCATTCGTATCACCCAGCAGGTGAGGGCTGCCGTTCATATCACCCAGCAGGTGAGGGCTGCCGTTCATATCACCCAGCAGGTGAGGGCTGCCGTTCGTATCACCCAGCAGGTGAGGGCTGCTTTTCATATCACCCAGCAGGTGAGGGCTGCCGTTCGTATCACTCAGCAGGGGATGGCTGCCATTCGTATCACCCAGCAGGGGATGGCTGTCATTCGTATCACCCAGCAGGTGAGGGCTGCCGTTCATATCACCCAGCAGGGGAGGGCTGCCTTTCATATCACCCAGCAGGTGAGGGCTGCCGTTCATATCACCCAGCAGGTGAGGGCTGCCGTTCATATCACCCAGCAGGTGAGGGCTGCTTTTCATATCACCCAGCAGGTGAGGGCTGCCGTTCGTATCACGCAGCAGGGGATGGCTGCCATTCGTATCACCCAGCAGGGGATGGCTGTCATTCGTATCACCCAGCAGGTGAGGGCTGCCGTTCATATCACCCAGCAGGGGAGGGCTGCCTTTCATATCACCCAGCAGGTGAGGGCTGCCGTTCATATCACCCAGCAGGTGAGGGCTGCCGTTCATATCACGCAGCAGGGGAGGGCTGCCTTTCATATCACCCAGCAGGTGAGGGCTGCCGTTCATATCACCCAGCAGGCGAGGGCTGACGTTCGTATCACCCAGCAGGCGAGGGCTGACGTTCGTATCACCCAGCAGGTGAGGGCTGCCGTTCATATCACCCAGCAGGTGATGCTACCAGACTGTATCCACACACAGCTTTCAGCTGTTGGACTTTCTGGTGGGTTTCTTCTCTAAGAACCTCTGGCCAGCAGCCCAGACAGCTATATAACGCACTCTCAGTCACACTGTACCTCCCCAGCAGGGCCGTTTCACTGTCACCAGAAGCTATTTAACAGAGTTTATATAGCCTGCAGCCAGTTGAAGTATAGCCAGCTGACGTTGTCACACATTGTCCTCTACCTGTTGTGAAAAAAATTATAATACACTATAGTGTATTTCTCTGATAAACAGAGAGGGAAGAACACTGAATGGTTTCTGTCCACACCTGACAGTCCAAACTCAATATGAATATGGTTTCTGTCCACACCTGACGGTCCCAACTCAATATGAATATGGTTTCTGTCCACACCTGACGGTCCTAACTCAATATGAATATGGTTTCTGTCCACACCTGACAGTCCAAACTCAATATGAATATGGTTTCTGTCCACACCTGACATTCCCAACTCAATCTGAATATGGTTTCTGTCCACACCTGACGGTCCCAACTCAATATGAATATGGTTTCTGTCCACACCTGACAGTCCCAACTCAATCTGAATATGGTTTCTGTCCACACCTGACAGTCTCAACACAATCTGAATATGGTTTCTGTCCACACCTGACAGTCCCAACTCAATATGAATATGGTTTCTGTCCACACCTGACAGTCCTAACTCAATCTGAATATGGTTTCTGTCTACACCTGACAGTCCTAACTCAATCTGAATATGGTTTCTGTCCACACCTGACAGTCCAAACTCAATCTGAATATGGTTTCTGTCCAAACCTGACAGTCTCAACACAATCTGAATATGGTTTCTGTCCACACCTGACGGTCCCAACTCAATCTGAATATGGTTTCTGTCCACACCTGATGGTCCCAACTCAATATGAATATGGTTTCTGTCCACACCTGACGGTCCCAACTCAATCTGAATGTGGTTTCTGTCCACACGTGACAGTCCCAGCTCAATCTGAATATGGTTTCTGTCCACACCTGACGGTCCCAACTCAATATGAATATGGTTTATGTCCACACCTGACGGTCCCAACTCAATCTGAATATGGTTTCTGTCCACACCTGACAGTCCAAACTCAATATGAATATGGTTTCTGTCCACACCTGACAGTCCTAACTCAATCTGAATAGGGTTTCTGTCTACACCTGCCAGTCCTAACTCAATATGAATATGGTTTCTGTCCACACCTGCCAGTCCCAACTCAATCTGAATATGGTTTCTGTCCACACCTGACAGTCCCAACTCAATCTGAATATGGTTTCTGTCCACACCTGACAGTTTTAACTCAATATGAATATGGTTTCTGTCCACACCTGACGGTCCCAACTCAATCTGAATCTGGTTTCTGTCCACACCTGACAGTTTTAACTCAATCTGATTATGGTTTCTGTCCACACCTGACAGTTTTAACTCAATCTGAATATGGTTTCTGTCCACACCTGACAGTTTTAACTCAATCTGATTATGGTTTATTTCCTCACCTGATGGTAGAAGTAGTTCAGTGTAGGTTTATCTTCTGAAAAATGGTTCAAGAATCCTTTTGGCAAGTAGCGTATCCGTAGCTCATACCTGTGGAGAAAGAAATGCCATATGGTTAGCTCCATGCTAACGAGGACGAAGGACAACTCAGAAACAAGGTTCCAAAGGAACACATTGATACAGAAGAGTTAGGACAGACCAAATGCTGATATCTAACAACCTCTGTGTGTTATTATACAGCGCTGTGAATGTGTAAGCTGTAAGGTACAAGTCAGCACGTTGTAATTATTCTGTACTTTCCCAGAGGATTCTTTCATATGGAACTGATCAAAGAGATCAGTGAGGGGCCTCCCGGGTGGCGCAGTGGTCTAGGGAACTGCATCGCAGCGCTAGCTGTGCCACCAGAGACTCTGGGTTCGCGCCCAGGCTCTGTCGCAGCCGGCCGCAACCGGGAGGTCCGTGGGGCGATGCACAATTGGCCTAGCGTCGTCCGGGTTAGGGAGGGTTTGGCCGGTAGGGTTATCCTTGTCTCATCGCTAACCAAGGTAGCCAGGTGCACGGTGTTTCCTCCGACACATTGGTGCGGCTGGCTTCCGGGTTGGAGGCGCGCTGTGATAAGAAGCAGTGCGGCTTGGTTGGGTTGTGTTTCGGAGGACGCATGGCTTTCCGACCTTCGTCTCTCCCGAGCCCGTACGGGAGTTGTAGCGATGAGACAAGATAGTAATTACTAACAATTGGATACCACGAAATTGGGGAGAAAAGGGGGATAAAAAAAAGAAGGAAAAAAAGAGATCAGTGAGACTGATCTGCGTCCCAAATGGCCCCCTATTACCTACATAGTGCACTGTTTGAAAATAACCTTATGGGCCCTGGTCAAAAGTAGTGCCCTATACAGGCAGAGACATCATCATCATCTTTGGCAGGGAGAGACCTCAATGATCATTCCTGGAATGACTATAACATCCAGCCACAGCCTTCTGATCAACCTACAAGGTGAAATAAACTACTGAACAGCTTGACATAGCTGCTTGTTCAAACTCTGTTCTAAGCCTGTTCCTTCTAATTACAAAGTCTTTGACTAGAGAAAACCTGTCCCGGCTCTGTCATATCAGATCAGATGGTCTTTGAATGTAGTTCTGGTGTTTTCTACTCAGCTGTGATCTACACCAGAGAGAGATAATAGAACAGCAGCCAGTGGAAGGTACATGACGCAGTACATTGTGATTCTATGTGTAAAAGGCACGTCAGTCATTTGATGTCTGTATGAATGGCTTGAGGACAGTGTCATGGGTATTGAATGAGTATTTTAGTGTGTCTGCTGGTCGGTCAACACTTCCATTGAACCAGTGTTCTAAAATGTGTCTCCCATGAACAAGCTATTGATACGACTGTGAGATCCAATGTTCAAGATACATTTCCCTTCGACAAGAAGGTAAATTAGGATCATTTTCTCCTAATGTATCAATCGCTTGCTTTTATTGTATAACCTACGCACCATTCACCAGCTCAACAACGGAGACACAGGTCGTTGCTGCAAATGAGAACGTGTTCTCAGTCAACTTACCTGGTAAAATAACGGTAAAATAAAAATAAAAGTAAACAGAAAGACAAGCAGTAACACGCTCCATGGCAGGAAAGCATTGAGACGAGGTCAACCCCCCCCCCCCCCCCCCCCCGCCCCCACACAGATATCCATCCATTATCCATTCTTCCTTTCAACCTTGTACAGCCTCGTTTGGAATGCAAGGCTAATGAAACACATAGCATGTGGTCTGACACTGGATGCGTCTCAAATGGTCACCCTATTTCCTATATAGCCCCCACGGGCCCTGGTCAAAAGTAGTGCACTTTAAAGGGAACATGGAACCATTTGGGATGCAGGCATTGAAATGCTCTAAACAACAGAAATGTAACAAATGGACACTGCAATAGGTCTACTTCCTGTGTTAAACAACTACAGCATCTGAATGGTGTTTTATTGTTGCTATTACTGACGATACAGGGCTTATTCTATCGCCAGAAGGAATTAAGGCTGAATAAAGAGACTATTTCATAATGAATGAGCAGCACAGTCACTGAGTATCCCCTGAGCTAACTTCACCAGAGAACCACTAACAATAGCACACAGTCAATTCATTTCCTCTGTATTATTTAGCTCCATTACTTCTGCACTGATGCCTGACTGAGATGAGGTGGGGACAGACAGAATGAGCTCTGCTGTGGTGGTTGTGGTCTACAGTATAAAGCATGCATTATCTCACTGTGTTCAATGGTAGGTCCTACCGTCCTATGCAAATACAATGCTGCTTAGGACCAGAACAGGTTGTTCTGCGAGGTAGAAGGTATTGTATCATTGAGTATCCGTAGAACATTCACATAACAGTTACGTTCCATCTTGATTTGTGAGCATCACAGTTGGGATTCATATATAATTCTGAGAAGGACAGGTGGCCAGGGTTTAAACTGAGTCATGAAACGCCTGCTGTCATGTTTTTATTCTTTGGGAACATCTAACTAGGCCTGCTACATTATTCAAATGTATTCTCCAGCTGGACACATTTCAGAATTGAAGAGACGCACACACACACACACACACACACACGCACGCACGCACACACACACAGTTATAATAAGGTGAGTGAGAAGCAACCTGCCCAGAGAACAGTAGTTTATAGGAAGGCTGGATAAAGTTCTAAAGCACGTCCTTTACCTCCCAAACATGTCAACACCCTGCCCTGTCTGGCCATGAAGGAAGCAGAGGTGAGGGGGAGTACAGTCTGAAATATAACCCAAATAAAAGCTGTCTAGACATTGCTCTGCAATCTCTGATATGGCATTTCTCTCTCCATATCTCCACTCAGTCAGGAGTAGAAGGGAATCTATCAGCATTAGGCTCCAACATCAAAAACTGAGATCACATCAACAGATAGTTCAGTCCTCTCTAATTACTATCCTCCTCAACACTTTCTCAGTTGACTTTGTCAGCGAATCTCTCATTGTAGTCTAATTTCCCTTCCAATAACAGTGATGAGACAGGAGGAAACATGTATCTTAGCCTATAAAGGCCTAATTACATTGGAACGCCATATGGAGGGTTTTCAGCCTGCTTCTGCGGACGCATGATTTATGCAGGCAGATTGGAAGGAAATTCAAGGCCACTCGGCCTAACTAACAGGATGGCAACAATTGATTTTCGGTTCTGTTGCAACTCTGCCCAATTCCCCATCCGTGGGTTTACATTTGAAAAAACAAGGCACATAAATCCTGATTTCATCCCCTTACTACATTGATCAAATAACCAAGCGTCTTGCAACGACATTGACTGCACACATCTCCCTAGTAACAAGGTCACTTCGTTCCATGACATATTTTAGCCCCTTGGCTTTGCCACTGGTCTGAATCCATTAAAACAACCAAATTCGTTCCCATATTTTCTCTTCCAAAAAACAGGCCTAGGAAATCTGCCATTTTAGCTAGCGAGCACTAGTTAGACAGTTTAAGCACGATCAAGCGTTTCAAGTGGCAAGGCTGTAGCCCGGATGTCTTACTCATATAATTGAGTTATAAATTAAGTTATGCAAAGCTCATAAGGTGCTGTACATGCGCTTATAATGCATTATGATGATGGTATTCATAGGAAGTGTTTTATATTGTGTTGAAGTGTTGAATATTTATATTAAAGCAGAATTACATGGAGCCAATATGCATAAAGGGGGCAGCGTCAAGGCTTTTAAGGTGACATACAGAGCAGTGTAAATATGGCTTTATACAGTATTTCAACGTGTCTATGTAGCCTGCTCCCAGATCAGTTTGTGCTGTCTTGCCAACGCAACAATGACAATAGGAGTTGGTCAAACAGCACACACGGACAGAACTGGGACCAGGGATCAGCAGTGTAAATATAGCTTCATACAGTATGTCTCTGTCCTAGTTCTTACCTCCACTCGTCCTGAGGGTGGAGCAGTTCGTACCTCTCCCTGACGCGGGACACCCCCATGTCGGGGTGCAGCCAGTGGATGTTTCCTGAGCGCAGGTGGCTGAGACGCAGGCCCAGACAGGAAACACACTTCACCTTGTGGATGTCTGCTATCTTCTGGATGATACCCTGTCAGGGGACACACGTGTAGACACACACACTTAGGCTATAGAGTCACTCTGAGATGAATTTCAGTCAATGTCAATGGACAGACGTGTAGACAGTATACACACAGAGGTTAGAGGAGGAATCACTCAGAGATGAGATTCAATCAACAACACATCAGTCATAATCCTAAAAAGATCAGTATGGCTGTGTTCCAAATGGCACCCCAGTATGGCACCCTATTCCCTTTGCGGACGAAGAGTTTGATTGACAGTAATTGACAGTAATGAATTGTCCTACAGTGTGTAGTTTGTGATTCAGAGGGCAGGAGATATAGATAAATGAATAGCAGTCATAGTGACATATTGTGTGACAGACAGCAGTGGGGGGGGCCTTCCTTGGCCCATCCATCCCTGTAGTCCAGGGGTGACATGAGGACTCCAGGGGAACCATCTATTCACCCATCCATCCCTGTAGTCCAGGGGTGACATGAGGACTCCAGGAGAACCATCTATTCACCCATCCATCCCTGTAGTCCAGGGGTGACTTGAGGACTCCAGGAGAACCATCTATTCACCCATCCATCCCTGTAGTCCAGGGGTGACATGAGGACTCCAGGAGAACCATCTATTCACCCATCCATCCCTGTAGTCCAGGGGTGACATGAGGACTCCAGGAGAACCATCTATTCACCCATCCATCCCTGTAGTCCAGGGGTGACATGAGGACTCCAGGGGAACCATCTATTCACCCACCCATCCCTTTAGTCCAGGGGTGACATGAGGACTCCAGGAGAACCATCTATTCACCCACCCATCCCTTTAGTCCAGGGGTGACTTGAGGACTCCAGGGGAACCATCTATCTATGACAGTAGATAGAATAGAAAGAACAGCTTGGCAGAGTTACACTGAATGATAGATCATCCTCTCTCTCTCTTCCAGGAAAAGATTGTCATTGCGTGCAGAAGCAAGGGAAGGGGCGCGGGGCAGGTTAAATAATCCATCATTGAAATGCACTGTGGGGTTTATGACACAATCTGAGAAGTGACACCCCCGCTTGGTTAAAATGATTAACGAGAAGACCTCCCCATCTCTTTCAGGGATGACATGTTCCATCACATCCCTCAACATCGTCTGACATCACAACTTCAGGTATTGAAGTTAGAGGCCATTGAACCATAAATTAGAAGCAGTCTACTTTGAAATGAAGCGCTTTGCCATTACAGAGCCAGACACCTAACAGAAGAGATGTGGTGGCAAAGCCTTTTGGATTTTTTTCCAAGAAACGCCCGTTTAATCACCTATTTGACTAGCTATTCTTTTCACCTCTTAAACTCTTTTAGTATTGTTTCATCTGAATAGAAGTCATTATTAAACCTAACCGGGATGGAAGACACTAAATGTAGAAATGTCAAAAGGGAACCTCATAAATACCCGGGTTGTGTCCAGTAGGGAGACGTTTTGAAACACTTTCAAATTGTGAGGTAGTCCGAGGTACTAAGTGAATTTGTCTAACAAGAAAAACTTGTTTTCGTTTTCCGTTATAAAACATTGTAGCTACAGTGTGCCCTATTGAACGGCAGGTAACCTAGCGGTTAAGAGCATTGGGCCAGTAACCAAAAGGTTGCTGGTTCGAATCCCTGAGCCGACTGGTTGAAACATCTGTCGATGTGCCCTTGAGCAAGGCACTTAACCCTAATTGCACCTGGAAGTCGCTCTGGATAAGAGAGTCTGCTAAATGACTAAAATGTAAATGTTAAATGAACATCGCCCAGGTGATAGGGGGAGTTCTACAGTGAGACGCTCAAGTCCCAAATGACTGTCTATACAGTGAGGGAAAAAAGTTGGCATCAACTCAACTAGCCGTGGCATCAACTTTGGCATCAACTCAACTAGCCGTGTTTGGAGGAGGAGGAATGCTGCCTATGACCCCAAGAACACCATCCCCACCGTCAAACATGGAGGTGGAAACATTATGCTTTGGGGGTGTTTTTCTGACAACTTCACCGCATCAAAGAGACGATGGACGGGGCCATGTACCGTCAAATCTTGGGTGAGAACCTCCTTCCCTCAGCCAGGGCATTGAAAATGGGTCGTGGATGGGTATTCCAGCATGATAATGACCCAACACACACGGCCAAGGCAACAAAGGAGTGGCTCAAGAAGAAGCACATTAAGGTCCTGGACTGGCCTAGCCAGTCTCCAGACCTTAATCCCATAGAAAATCTGTGGAGGGAGCTGAACGTTCGAGTTGCCAAACGTCAGCCTCGAAACCTTAATGACTTGGAGAAGATCTGCAAACAGGAGTGGGACAAAATCCCTCCTGAGATGTGTGCAAACCTGGTGGCCAACTACAAGAAACGTCTGACCTCTGTGATTGCCAACAAGGGTTTTGCCACCAAGTACTAAGTCATGTTTTGCAGAGGGGTCTAATACTTATTTCCCTCATTAAAATGCAAATCAATTAATAACATTCTTGACATGCGTTTTTCTGGATTCTTTTGTTGTTATTCTGTCTCTCACTGTTCAAATAAACCTACCATTAAAACTATAGACTGATCATTTCTTTGTCAGTGGGCAAACGTACAAAATCAGCAGGGGGATCAAATACTTTTTCCCTCACTGTATATGACACATTTCCATACAGTGTTTTACCCAAAAGGGTTTCCATCTGAAGGCGTTAGCATGCCTCAGTTCAGATGGTGGCTAGCCTGAAGTCGTCTAGGCGAACTGAATGAGTGTGCTCGCATACTCCCTTAAAAAACCTTTGCTTGAAAAACTAGAAAAAAGCCACAATAGTACTGCTTGTCCATTTAGAGAAGCCATAGCCAGAATACATTTCATGGTATCATAATATATGCACTAACTCTTCCTAATTGTTTTGGCTGGGAACCATTTGGAAGAATTAAGCAGGCCGGCACCCGTGTCCCACTGGGCCATGGCTCCGGCGGACTTGCTCTCACCTGGGGCCAAAGCCAGGCCACTGGTACTTTTCAGCTGGCATTTACATAACAATGACAAACTGTGGACTTTAACACCTTCTCACAAAGCACCTTCTCACAAGTCCTCAATGTCAGCCCTAGCTATGGAAACACAATTTCCCTAGTATACCATTAGGGTGTATAGACTAGTGTAACACTGATGTTAGAGTTGAAAAGCAGCAATAGTGCACTACGTTTGACCAGCGACTATAGGGCTGTATAGGGAACAGGGAGCCATTTGGGACCGTCAGAGTGTTGATAGGTAACTGTCTGTCTAGTAGGTAGAGTAGATAGGTAACTGTCTGTCTGTCTAGTTGGTAGAGTAGATAGGTAACTGTCTGTCTGTCTAGTAGGTAGAGTAGATAGGTAACTGTCTGTCTAGTAGGTAGAGTAGATAGGTAACTGTCTGTCTGTCTAGTAGGTAGAGTAGATAGGTAACGGTCTGTCTAGTTGGTAGAGTTGATAGGTAACTGTCTGTCTGTCTAGTAGGTAGAGTAGATAGGTAACTGTCTGTCTAGTTGGTAGAGTTGATAGGTAACTGTCTGCC
>NW_026602073.1:17500-25815 GCF_029448725.1 Salvelinus fontinalis | reverse complement strand
CTCTTTCTAAACATCTCATTCTGTCCTCTTTTTAAACATCTCATTCTGTCCTCTTTTTAAACATCTCATTCTGTCCTCTTTTTAAACATCTCATTCTGTCCTCTCTTTCTAAACATCTCATTCTGTCCTCTTTTTAAACATCTCATTCTGTCCTCTTTTTAAACATCTCATTCTGTCCTCTTTTTAAACATCTCATTCTGTCCTCTCTTTTTAAACATCTCATTCTGTCCTCTCTTTTTAAACATCTCATTCTGTCCTCTTTCTAAACATCTCATTTTGTCCTCTCTTTTTAAACATTTCATTCTGTCCTCTTTTTAAACATCTCATTCTGTCCTCTTTTTAAACATCTCATTCTGTCCTCTCCCGGAACTCTTCTGCTATATATAAGAAAGAAGGAAAACAGCTGAGCTCTCTCTTCTTCAGTCGTCTCCCATTTTTCTTATATACCTCCCTCTTCTTCTATCCCTCCCCCTCTTTCTGATACCTCCTCCCTCTTTTTCTATCCCTCCCCCTCTTTCTGATACCTCCTCCCTCTTCTCTATCCCTCCCCCTCTTTCTGATACCTCCTCCCTCTTCTCTATCCCTCCCCCTCTTTCTGATACCTCCTCCCTCTTCTCTATCCCTCCCCCTCTTTCTGATACCTCCTCCCTCTTCTTCTATCCCTCCCCCTCTTTCTGATACCTCCTCCCTCTTTTTCTATCCCTCCCCCTCTTTCTGATACCTCCTCCCTCTTCTCTATCCCTCCCCCTCTTTCTGATACCTCCTCCCTCTTCTCTATCCCTCCCCCTCTTTCTGATACCTCCTCCCTCTTCTTCTATCCCTCCCCCTCTTTCTGATACCTCCTCCCTCTTCTTCTATCCCTCCTTTCTGATACCTCCTCTCTCTCCTTCCTGTCATCTCCCTCCTTTCTGATACCTCCTCCCTCTTCTTCTATCCCTCCCCCTCTTTCTGATACCTCCTCCCTCTTCTTCTATCCCTCCCCCTCTTTCTGATACCTCCTCTCTCTCCTTCCTGTCATCTCCCTCCTTTCTGATACCTCCTCTCTCTCCTTCCTGTCGTCTCCCTCCTTTCTGATACCTCCTCCCTCTTCTTCTATCCCTCCCCCTCTTTCTGATACCTCCTCTCTCTCCTTCCTGTCATCTCCCCCTCTTTCTGATAGCTCCTCTCTCTCCTTCCTGTCATCTCCCCCTCTTTCTGATACCTCCTCTCTCTCCTTCCTGTCATCTCCCCCTCTTTCTGATACCTCCTCTCTCTCCTTCCTGTCATCTCCCCCTCTTTCTGATACCTCCTCTCTCTCCTTCCTGTCATCTCCCCCTCTTTCTGATACCTCCTCTCTCTCCTTCCTGTCATCTCCCCCTCTTTCTGATAGCTCCTCTCTCTCTTCCATCCATCTCTCTCTCCTCTACTGCTATGTAAAGAAAGAAGGGAGACGTCAATATCTGTCTCTTCTTGTCCTCCTCCTCCTCCTGTCGTCCGACTCCGTCACAAATCGTCCCACGGGGAGGATAAAGACAGAGTTGTATTGAACAGTAATAGATTCTCTTCTTCCCCTCCTTTGTTTAGTGAACTGTTCTTCTTCTCTTGGTAAAATACCATCTAAAGGGGGAGGGGTTTGGAAACTAACGTGAGCTGAATATGCACATAGCGAATCACATCGACCTCTTTTATCATTCCAGTATGTCATTGGTCTTTATAACGGCCATCATTTAAATACTACATGAATAAAATACAGACCATGAATTGAGACAAACATTAAAAAGGAAAATATGTTTTCTATTGTTTTAGTACATCCAAGTAGTTAGTAGGATTTTGACAATTTAAAATAGTCACTTAAAAAAATAAAATCTATGTAAGAGATCTTGTATCGTTGACAACGTGGCTGTTGAAAGAGAAATCACATCAAACAGAGTCAATGTGGAGGCTATATACAGGGTGTTACGGTACAGAGTCAATGTGGAGGATATATACAGGGGGGTACCGGTACAGAGTCAATGTGGAGGCTATATACAGGGTGTTACGGTACAGAGTCAATGTGAAGGCTATATACAGGGTGTTACGGTACAGAGTCAATGTGAAGGCTATATACAGGGGGGTACCGGTACAGAGTCAATGTGGAGGCTATATACAGGGTGTTACGGTACAGAGTCAATGTGGAGGCTATATACAGGGGGTACCGGTACAGAGTCAATGTAGAGGCTATATACAGGGTGTTACGGTACAGAGTCAATGTGGAGGCTATATACAGGGGGTACCGGTACAGAGTCAATGTGAAGGCTATATACAGGGGGGTACCGGTACAGAGTCAATGTGGAGGCTATATACAGGGTGTTACGGTACAGAGTCAATGTGGAGGCTATATACAGGAGGTACCGGTACAGAGTCAATGTGAAGGCTATATACAGGGTGTTACGGTACAGAGTCAATGTGAAGGCTATATACAGGGTGTTACGGTACAGAGTCAATGTGAAGGCTATATACAGGGGGGTACCGGTACAGAGTCAATGTGGAGGCTATATACAGGGTGTTACGGTACAGAGTCAATGTGGAGGCTATATACAGGGGGTACCGGTACAGAGTCAATGTAGAGGCTATATACAGGGTATTACGGTACAGAGTCAATGTGGAGGCTATATACAGGGGGTACCGGTACAGAGTCAATGTGGAGGCTATATACAGGGGGTACCGGTACAGAGTCAATGTGAAGGCTATATACAGGGGGGTACCGGTACAGATTCAATGTGTAGGCTATATACAGGGTATTACGGTACAGAGTCAATGTGGAGGCTATATACAGGGTATTAAGGTACAGAGTCAATGTGGAGGCTATATACAGGGTATTACGGTACAGAGTCAATGTGGAGGCTATATACAGGGGGTACCGGTACAGAGTCATTGTGGAGGATATATACAGGGTATTACGGTACAGAGTCAATGTGGAGGCTACATACAGGGTATTACGGTACAGAGTCAATGTGGAGACTATATACAGGGGGTACCGGTACAGAGTCAATGTGAAGGCTATATACAGGGGGTACCGGTACAGAGCCAATGTGGAGGCATTATACAGGGGGTACCGGTACAGAGTCAATATGGAGGCTATATACAGGGTATTACGGTACAGAGTCAATGTGGAGGCTATATACTGGGTATTACGGTACAGAGTCAATGTGGAGGCTATATACAGGGTGTTACGGTACAGAGTCAATGTGGAGGCTATATACAGGGTATTACGGTACAGAGTACATGTGGAGGCTATATACAGGGTGTTACGGTACAGAGTCAATGTGGAGGCTATATACAGGGTGTTATGGTACAGAGTCATTGTGGAGGATATATACAGGGTATTACGGTACAGAGTCAATGTGGAGGCTACATACAGGGTATTACGGTACAGAGTCAATGTGGAGACTATATACAGGGGGTACCGGTACAGAGTCAATGTGAAGGCTATATACAGGGGGTACCGGTACAGAGCCAATGTGGAGGCATTATACAGGGGGTACCGGTACAGAGTCAATATGGAGGCTATATACAGGATATTACGGTACAGAGTCAATGTGGAGGCTATATACTGGGTATTACGGTACAGAGTCAATGTGGAGGCTATATACAGGGTGTTACGGTACAGAGTCAATGTGGAGACTATATACAGGGTGTTACGGTACAGAGTCAATGTGGAGACTATATACAGGGTGTTACGGTACAGAGTCAATGTGGAGGCTATATACAGGGTGTTACGGTACAGAGTCAATGTGGAGGCTATATACAGGAGGTACCGGTACAGAGTCAATGTGAAGGCTATATACAGGGTGTTACGATACAGAGTCAATGTGAAGGCTATATACAGGGTGTTACGGTACAGAGTCAATGTGAAGGCTATATACAGGGGGGTACCGGTACAGAGTCAATGTGGAGGCTATATACAGGGTGTTACGGTACAGAGTCAATGTGGAGGCTATATACAGGGGGTACCGGTACAGAGTCAATGTAGAGGCTATATACAGGGTGTTACGGTACAGAGTCAATGTGGAGGCTATATACAGGGGGTACCGGTACAGAGTCAATGTGAAGGCTATATACAGGGGGGTACCGGTACAGAGTCAATGTGGAGGCTATATACAGGGTGTTACGGTACAGAGTCAATGTGGAGGCTATATACAGGGGGTACCGGTACAGAGTCAATGTGAAGGCTATATACAGGGGGTACTCGTACAGAGTCAATGTGGAGGCTATATACAGAGGGTACCGGTACAGATTCAATGTGTAGGCTATATACAGGGTATTACGGTACAGAGTCAATGTGGAGGCTATATACAGGGTATTAAGGTACAGAGTCAATGTGGAGGCTATATACAGGGTATTACGGTACAGAGTCAATGTGGAGGCTATATACAGGGGGTACCGGTACAGAGTCAATATGGAGGCTATATACAGGGGGTACCGGTACAGAGTCAGTGTGGAGGATATATACAGGGGGTACCAGTACCGAGTAAATGTGGAGGCTATATACAGGGTGTCACGGTACAGAGTCAATGTGGAGGCTATATACAGGGTGTTACGGTACAGAGTCAATGTGGAGGCTATATACAGGGTATTACGGTACAGAGTACATGTGGAGGCTATATACAGGGTGTTACGGTACAGAGTCAATGTGGAGGCTATATACAGGGTGTTACGGTACAGAGTCATTGTGGAGGATATATACAGGGTATTACGGTACAGAGTCAATGTGGAGGCTACATACAGGGTATTACGGTACAGAGTCAATGTGGAGACTATATACAGGGGGTACCGGTACAGAGTCAATGTGAAGGCTATATACAGGGGGTACCGGTACAGAGCCAATGTGGAGGCATTATACAGGGGGTACCGGTACAGAGTCAATATGGAGGCTATATACAGGATATTACGGTACAGAGTCAATGTGGAGGCTATATACTGGGTATTACGGTACAGAGTCAATGTGGAGGCTATATACAGGGTGTTACGGTACAGAGTCAATGTGGAGACTATATACAGGGTGTTACGGTACAGAGTCAATGTGGAGGCTATATACAGGGTGTTACGGTACAGAGTCAATGTGGAGAATATATACAGGGAGGTACCGGTACAGAGTCAATGTGGAAGCTATATACAGGGTGTTACGGTACAGAGTCAATGTGGAGGCTATATACAGGGGGTACCGGTACAGAGTCAATGTGGAGGCATTATACAGGGGGTACCGGTACAGAGTCAATATGGAGGCTATATACAGGATATTACGGTACAGAGTCAATGTGGAGGCTATATACTGGGTATTACGGTACAGAGTCAATGTGGAGGCTATATACAGGGTGTTACGGTACAGAGTCAATGTGGAGACTATATACAGGGTGTTACGGTACAGAGTCAATGTGGAGGCTATATACAGGGTGTTACGGTACAGAGTCAATGTGGAGAATATATACAGGGAGGTACCGGTACAGAGTCAATGTGGAAGCTATATACAGGGTGTTACGGTACAGAGTCAATGTGGAGGCTATATACAGGGGGTACCGGTACAGAGTCAATGTGGAGGCTATATACAGGGGGTACCGGTACAGAGTCAATGTGGAGACTATATACAGGGTGTTACGGTACAGAGTCAATGTGGAGGCTATATACAGGGGGTACCAGTACAGAGTCAGTGTGAAGGCTATATACAGGGTGTTACGGTACAGAGTCAATGTGGAAGCTATATACAGGGTGTTACGGTACAGAGTCAATGTGGAGGCTATATACAGGGTGTTACGGTACAGAGTCAATGTGGAGGCTATATACAGGGGGTACCAGTACAGAATCAGTGTGAAGGCTATATACAGGGTGTTACGGTACAGAGTCAATGTGGAGGCTATATACAGGGTGTTACGGTACAGAGTCAATGTGGAGGCTATATACTGGGTATTACGGTACAGAGTCAATGTGGAGGCTATATACAGGGGGTACCGGTACAGAGTCAATGTGGAGGCTATATACAGGGTGTACCGGTACAGAGTCAATGTGGAGGCTATATACAGGGTGTTACGGTACAGAGTCAATGTGGAGGCTATATACAGGGTGTTACGGTACAGAGTCAATGTGCAGGGGTACAGGGTAGTAATGAGACTGTGTGTGTTTGTCCCTGCTCTCTGCCCCCACTTCTCTAAACCTCCCTCTCTCTCTCTCTCTGATCTAAGCTCCATGAATCAGCCGTGTTTCCATCCTGCAGTCCAGCTCTACATCACAGGTGTAGTGTAGGTGCATCCTGGGCCGAGCAGTTCTATTGGTCAGCACGGTCCACAACGGCCTCGAGAGCTTCAACAACGTGCCCCTGGTTACTACGGTTACAATGGCGATTATGGTCGTAAACAATCATTATTATTAAGTCCTGGGAGTTTCCCCCCCCGTCCCCCCCCGTCCCCCCCTCCCGACCAGGAAACAACTCCAGGCCTCTGTATTAGCCTGAAAAATCGTCCCCCCCCCCTCCCCCCCTCTCGACCAGGAAACAACTCCAGGCCTCTGTAATAGCCTGATAAATCGTCCGTCCACCCCCCCCCCCCCCTCTCGACCAGGAAACAACTCCAGGCCTCTGTAATAGCCTGAAAAATGGTGATTAATACGTACCTGTAGATGATTTTAAGGACACAAACAGAAACAGGACATTAGATGTTAATGGAGACAAGATGAGGACAACAGGTCCATAGAGGTAGATAGAAGGCCCAGGCTAAAACGGGCTTTGGGGGCACTAGAGCTGTCTTTCCAAGTCTATGGGACAGTACGTCCATAGAGGTAGATAGAAGGCCCAGGCTAAAACAGGCTTTGGGGGCACTAGAGCTGTCTATCCAAGTCTATGGGACAGTACGTCCATAGAGGTAGATAGAGGGCCCATGCTAAAAACAGGCTTTGTGGCACTAGAGCTGTCTATCTACGTTTATGGGACAGTACGTCCATAGAGGTAGATAGAAGGCCCAGGCTAAAACAGGCTTTGGGGGCACTAAAGCTGTCTTTCCAAGTCTATGGGACAGTACGTCCATAGAGGTAGATAGAAGGCCCAGGCTAAAACAGGATTTGGGTGCACTAGAGCTGCCTATCCAAGTCTATGGGACAGTACGTCCATAGAGGTAGATAGAGGGCCCATGCTAAAAACAGGCTTTGTGGCACTAGAGCTGTCTATCTACGTTTATGGGACAGTAGGTCCATAGAGGTAGATAGAAGGCCCAGGCTAAAACAGGCTTTGGGGGCACTAAAGCTGTCTTTCCAAGTCTATGGGACAGTACGTCCATAGAGGTAGATAGAAGGCCCAGGCTAAAACAGGATTTGGGTGCACTAGAGCTGCCTATCCAAGTCTATGGGACAGTACGTCCATAGAGGTAGATAGAGGGCCCATGCTAAAAACAGGCTTTGTGGCACTAGAGCTGTCTATCTACGTTTATGGGACAGTAGGTCCATAGAGGTAGATAGAGGGCCCATGCTAAAAACAGGCTTTGTGGCACTAGAGCTGTCTATCTACGTTTATGGGACAGTAGGTCCATAGAGGTAGATAGAGGGGCCCATGCTAAAAACAGGCTTTGGGACACTAGAGCTGTCTATCTACGTTTATGGGACAATAGAGCTGAAGCTGACATAAAGTAGGTGACTATGCTGTGATTACCTAGCCTCTATGCTAGCCTCTATGCTAGCCTCTATGCTAGCCTCTATGCTAGCCTCTATGCTAACCTCTATGCTAGCCTCTATGCTAGCCTCTATGCTAACCTCTATGCTAACCTCTATGCTAGCCTCTATGCTAGCCTCTATGCTAGCCTCTATGCTAGCTTCACGCTCTCTGCGGAATTCTCGGACTCTCGGAAACATTCCGACGGGGAATCCGGAGGGGTACAAGATTGTAACTCTAGTTTCCCGCATGTAGTTCCGACTCGGAAATTGTACATTTCCGATCGTTCCGTGAGGACGTGAAGGCAGCACAGAACATGCAGACATAGACTGGAATGTAAATGTAAACATCTAGGTGACACACAATCTACTAAAAAAAAACTATTTCTAGGGCCCTGCCTCTATCTCTCGCTCTAAACTCCGGGTGTGTGTATTGACAGACAACGTATTCAACCCGGGGAATCGGTGTAGCTCAAGATAGTGTTAGCTCTCTGAGCTAAAGCCCCCCTGTGTTGGAGGGCATCAGCTCTAGGGAGCTAACACGAGTTCTTAAAGGTCACCAAAAGTGAATATTCGCTCCAGCAAAATTCTCAATGGGACTGCAACATCATACATAAAAAAAAGGCTTAATTTTTATTTATTTTTACATTTAACAAATTAATGTTATT
>NW_026602073.1:0-15000 GCF_029448725.1 Salvelinus fontinalis | reverse complement strand
ACACACAGAGACACACAGAGACACACAGAGACACACATCGGATTATATACACACAGAGACACACATCAGATTAGATACACACAGAGACACACAGAGACACACAGAGACACACATCAGATTAGATACACACAGAGACACACATCAGATTAGATACACACAGAGACACACAGAGACACACATCAGATTATATACACACAGAGACACACATCAGATTAGATACACACAGAGACACACAGAGACACACATCAGATTAAATACACACAGAGACACACAGAGACACACAGAGACACACATCAGATTATATACACACAGAGACACACATCAGATTAGATACACACAGAGACACACATCAGATTAGACACACAGAGACACACAGAGACACACATCAGATTAGATACACACAGAGACACAGAGACACAGAGACACACATCAGATTAGATACACACAGAGACACACAGAGACACACATCAGATTATATACACACAGAGACACAGATTAGATTAGATACACACAGAGACACACAGAGACACACATCAGATTATATACACACAAAGACACACAGAGACACACATCAGATTAGATACACACAGAGACACACAGAGACACACAGAGACACACATCAGATTAGAGACACACAGAGACACACATCAGATTAGATACACACAGAGACACACAGAGACACACAGAGACACACATCAGATTAGATACACACAGAGACACACATCAGATTAGATACACACAGAGACACACATCAGATTAGACACACACAGAGACACAGAGACACACATCGGATTATATACACACAGAGACACACATCAGATTAGATACACACAGAGACACACAGAGACACACAGAGACACACATCAGATTAGATACACACAGAGACACACATCAGATTAGATACACACAGAGACACACAGAGACACACATCAGATTATATACACACAGAGACACACATCAGATTAGATACACACAGAGACACACAGAGACACACATCAGATTAAATACACACAGAGACACACAGAGACACACAGAGACACACATCAGATTATATACACACAGAGACACACATCAGATTAGATACACACAGAGACACACATCAGATTAGACACACAGAGACACACAGAGACACACATCAGATTAGATACACACAGAGACACAGAGACACAGAGACACACATCAGATTAGATACACACAGAGACACACAGAGACACACATCAGATTATATACACACAGAGACACAGATTAGATTAGATACACACAGAGACACACAGAGACACACATCAGATTATATACACACAAAGACACACAGAGACACACATCAGATTAGATACACACAGAGACACACAGAGACACACAGAGACACACATCAGATTAGAGACACACAGAGACACACATCAGATTAGATACACACAGAGACACACAGAGACACACAGAGACACACATCAGATTAGATACACACAGAGACACACATCAGATTAGATACACACAGAGACACACATCAGATTAGACACACACAGAGACACAGAGACACACATCAGATTAGATACACACAGAGACACACATCAGATTAGACACACACAGAGACACACATAAGATTAGACACACACAGAGACACACATCAGATTAGACACACACAGAGACACACATCAGATTAGATACACACAGAGACACACATCAGATTAGATACACACAGAGACACACATCAGATTAGACACACATCAGATTAGACACACAGAGACACACAGAGACACACATCAGATTAGAAACACTGCTATTGAAGGCAACAGATGCAGCATGTATTGATTTAATATTGTGGAACAACACAATCTGTCAGGTGGTGGAACAACACAATCTGTCAGGTAGTGGAACAACACAATCTGTCAGGTAGTGGAACAACACAATCTGTCAGGTAGTGGAACAACACAATCTGTCAGGTAGTGGAACAACACAATCTGTCAGGTAGTGGAACAACACAATCTGTCAGGTAGTGGAACAACACAATCTGTCAGGTAGTGGAACAACACAATCTGTCAGGTAGTGGAACAACACAATCTGTCAGGTAGTGGAACAACACAATCTGTCAGGTGGTGGAACAACACAATCTGTCAGGTAGTGGAACAACACAATCTGTCAGGTAGTGGAACAACACAATCTGTCAGGTAGTGGAACAACACAATCTGTCAGGTAGTGGAACAACACAATCTGTCAGGTGGTGGAACAACACAATCTGTCAGGTGGTGGAACAACACAATCTGTCAGGTGGTGGAACAACACAATCTGTCAGGTAGTGGAACAACACAATCTGTCAGGTAGTGGAACAACACAATCTGTCAGGTAGTGGAACAACACAATCTGTCAGGTAGTGGAACAACACAATCTGTCAGGTGGTGGAACAACACAATCTGTCAGGTAGTGGAACAACACAATCTGTCAGGTAGTGGAACAACACAATCTGTCAGGTAGTGGAACAACACAATCTGTCAGGTAGTGGAACAACACAATCTGTCAGGTGGTGGAACAACACAATCTGTCAGGTGGTGGAACAACACAATCTGTCAGGTAGTGGAACAACACAATCTGTCAGGTAGTGGAACAACACAATCTGTCAGGTAGTGGAACAACACAATCTGTCAGGTAGTGGAACAACACAATCTGTCAGGTGGTGGAACAACACAATCTGTCAGGTGGTGGAACAACACAATCTGTCAGGTAGTGGAACAACACAATCTGTCAGGTAGTGGAACAACACAATCTGTCAGGTGGTGGAACAACACAATCTGTCAGGTGGTGGAACAACACAATCTGTCAGGTGGAACAACACAATCTGTCAGGTGGAACAACACAATCTGTCAGGTAGTGGAACAACACAATCTGTCAGGTGGTGGAACAACACAATCTGTCAGGTGGAACAACACAATCTGTCAGGTAGTGGAACAACACAATCTGTCAGGTGGTGGAACAACACAATCTGTCAGGTGGAACAACACAATCTGTCAGGTGGTGGAACAACACAATCTGTCAGGTGGTGGAACAACACAATCTGTCAGGTGGAACAACACAATCTGTCAGGTAGTGGAACAACACAATCTGTCAGGTGGTGGAACAACACAATCTGTCAGGTGGAACAACACAATCTGTCAGGTGGAACAACACAATCTGTCAGGTGGTGGAACAACACAATCTGTCAGGTAGTGGAACAACACAATCTGTCAGGTGGAACAACACAATCTGTCAGGTAGTGGAACAACACAATCTGTCAGGTAGTGGAACAACACAATCTGTCAGGTAGTGGAACAACACAATCTGTCAGGTAGTGGAACAACACAATCTGTCAGGTGGAACAACACAATCTGTCAGGTGGAACAACACAATCTGTCAGGTGGTGGAACAACACAATCTGTCAGGTGGAACAACACAATCTGTCAGGTAGTGGAACAACACAATCTGTCAGGTGGAACAACACAATCTGTCAGGTGGAACAACACAATCTGTCAGGTGGAACAACACAATCTGTCAGGTAGTGGAACAACACAATCTGTCAGGTGGTGGAACAACACAATCTGTCAGGTAGTGGAACAACACAATCTGTCAGGTAGTGGAACAACACAATCTGTCAGGTAGTGGAACAACACAATCTGTCAGGTAGAACAACACAATCTGTCAGGTGGAACAACACAATCTGTCAGGTGGAACAACACAATCTGTTAGGTAGTGGAACAACACAATCTGTCAGGTAGTGGAACAACACAATCTGTCAGGTAGTGGAACAACACAATCTGTCAGGTGGTGGAACAACACAATCTGTCAGGTGGAACAACACAATCTGTCAGGTAGTGGAACAACACAATCTGTCAGGTGGAACAACACAATCTGTCAGGTAGTGGAACAACACAATCTGTCAGGTAGTGGAACAACACAATCTGTCAGGTGGAACAACACAATCTGTCAGGTAGTGGAACAACACAATCTTTCAGGTGGAACAACACAATCTGTCAGGTGGTGGAACAACACAATCTGTCAGGTGGTGGAACAACACAATCTGTCAGGTAGTGGAACAACACAATCTGTCAGGTAGTGGAACAACACAATCTGTCTGGTGGAACAACACAATCTGTCAGGTAGTGGAACAACACAATCTGTCAGGTGGTGGAACAACACAATCTGTCAGGTAGTGGAACAACACAATCTGTCAGGTGGTGGAACAACACAATCTGTCAGGTGGTGGAACAACACAATCTGTCAGGTAGTGGAACAACACAATCTGTCAGGTAGTGGAACAACACAATCTGTCAGGTGGAACAACACAATCTGTCAGGTAGTGGAACAACACAATCTGTCAGGTAGTGGAACAACACAATCTGTCAGGTAGTGGAACAACACAATCTGTCAGGTAGTGGAACAACACAATCTGTCAGGTAGTGGAACAACACAATCTGTCAGGTGGAACAACACAATCTGTCAGGTAGTGGAACAACACAATCTGTCAGGTGGAACAACACAATCTGTCAGGTGGAACAACACAATCTGTCAGGTAGTGGAACAACACAATCTGTCAGGTAGTGGAACAACACAATCTGTCAGGTGGTGGAACAACACAATCTGTCAGGTGGAACAACACAATCTGTCAGGTGGAACAACACAATCTGTCAGGTGGAACAACACAATCTGTCAGGTGGAACAACACAATCTGTCATGTAGTGGAACAACACAATCTGTCAGGTGGTGGAACAACACAATCTGTCAGGTAGTGGAACAACACAATCTGTCAGGTAGTGGAACAACACAATCTGTCAGGTGGAACAACACAATCTGTCAGGTGGTGGAACAACACAATCTGTCAGGTAGTGGAACAACACAATCTGTCAGGGAGTGGAACAACACAATCTGTCAGGGAGTGGAACAACACAATCTGTCAGGTGGTGGAACAACACAATCTGTCAGGTAGTGGAACAACACAATCTGTCAGGTGGTGGAACAACACAATCTGTCAGGTAGTGGAACAACACAATCTGTCAGGTGGTGGAACAACACAATCTGTCAGGTAGTGGAACAACACAATCTGTCAGGTAGTGGAACAACACAATCTGTCAGGTAGTGGAACAACACAATCTGTCAGGTAGTGGAACAACACAATCTGTCAGGTAGTGGAACAACACAATCTGTCAGGTGGTGGAACAACACAATCTGTCAGGTAGTGGAACAACACAATCTGTCAGGTAGTGGAACAACACAATCTGTCAGGTGGTGGAACAACACAATCTGTCAGGTGGTGGAACAACACAATCTGTCAGGTGGTGGAACAACACAATCTGTCAGGTAGTGGAACAACACAATCTGTCAGGTAGTGGAACAACACAATCTGTCAGGTAGTGGAACAACACAATCTGTCAGGTAGTGGAACAACACAATCTGTCAGGTAGTGGAACAACACAATCTGTCAGGTGGAACAACACAATCTGTCAGGTGGTGGAACAACACAATCTGTCAGGTAGTGGAACAACACAATCTGTCAGGTAGTGGAACAACACAATCTGTCAGGTGGAACAACACAATCTGTCAGGTGGAACAACACAATCTGTCAGGTAGTGGAACAACACAATCTGTCAGGTAGTGGAACAACACAATCTGTCAGGTGGTGGAACAACACAATCTGTCAGGTAGTGGAACAACACAATCTGTCAGGTGGAACAACACAATCTGTCAGGTGGTGGAACAACACAATCTGTCAGGTAGTGGAACAACACAATCTGTCAGGTGGAACAACACAATCTGTCAGGTGGTGGAACAACACAATCTGTCAGGTGGAACAACACAATCTGTCAGGTAGTGGAACAACACAATCTGTCAGGTGGAACACCACAATCTGTCAGGTGGTGGAACAACACAATCTGTCAGGTGGAACAACACAATCTGTCAGGTGGTGGAACAACACAATCTGTCAGGTGGAACACCACAATCTGTCAGGTAGTGGAACAACACAATCTGTCAGGTAGTGGAACAACACAATCTGTCAGGTAGTGGAACAACACAATCTGTCAGGTGGAACAACACAATCTGTCAGGTGGAACAACACAATCTGTCAGGTGGAACAACACAATCTGTCAGGTGGTGGAACAACACAATCTGTCAGGTGGAACACCACAATCTGTCAGGTAGTGGAACAACACAATCTGTCAGGTAGTGGAACAACACAATCTGTCAGGTAGTGGAACAACACAATCTGTCAGGTAGTGGAACAACACAATCTGTCAGGTGGAACAACACAATCTGTCAGGTAGTGGAACAACACAATCTGTCAGGTAGTGGAACAACACAATCTGTCAGGTGGAACAACACAATCTGTCAGGTAGTGGAACAACACAATCTGTCAGGTAGTGGAACAACACAATCTGTCAGGTAGTGGAACAACACAATCTGTCAGGTAGTGGAACAACACAATCTGTCAGGTAGTGGAACAACACAATCTGTCAGGTAGTGGAACAACACAATCTGTCAGGTGGAACAACACAATCTTTCAGGTAGTGGAACAACACAATCTGTCAGGTGGTGGAACAACACAATCTGTCAGGTAGTGGAACAACACAATCTGTCAGGTAGTGGAACAACACAATCTGTCAGGTGGTGGAACAACACGATCTGTCAGGTGGAACAACACAATCTGTCAGGTGGTGGAACAACACGATCTGTCAGGTGGTGGAACAACACAATCTGTCAGGTGGTGGAACAACACAATCTGTCAGGTGGAACAACACAATCTGTCAGGTAGTGGAACAACACAATCTGTCAGGTAGTGGAACAACACAATCTGTCAGGTGGTGGAACAACACAATCTGTCAGGTAGTGGAACAACACAATCTGTCAGGTAGTGGAACAACACAATCTGTCAGGTGGAACAACACAATCTGTCAGGTGGTGGAACAACACAATCTGTCAGGTAGTGGAACAACACAATCTGTCAGGTAGTGGAACAACACAATCTGTCAGGTGGAACAACACAATCTGTCAGGTAGTGGAACAACACAATCTGTCAGGTGGAACAACACAATCTGTCAGGTGGTGGAACAACACAATCTGTCAGGTGGAACAACACAATCTGTCAGGTAGTGGAACAACACAATCTGTCAGGTAGTGGAACAACACAATCTGTCAGGTAGTGGAACAACACAATCTGTCAGGTAGTGGAACATCACAATCTGTCAGGTAGTGGAACAACACAATCTGTCAGGTAGTGGAACAACACAATCTGTCAGGTAGTGGAACAACACAATCTGTCAGGTGGAACAACACAATCTGTCAGGTGGAACAACACAATCTGTCAGGTAGTGGAACAACACAATCTGTCAGGTGGAACAACACAATCTGTCAGGTGGTGGAACAACACAATCTGTCAGGTGGTGGAACAACACAATCTGTCAGGTGGTGGAACAACACAATCTGTCAGGTAGTGGAACAACACAATCTGTCAGGTGGAACAACACAATCTGTCAGGTAGTGGAACAACACAATCTGTCAGGTAGTGGAACAACACAATCTGTCAGGTAGTGGAACAACACAATCTGTCAGGTGGTGGAACAACACAATCTGTCAGGTAGTGGAACAACACAATCTGTCAGGTAGTGGAACAACACAATCTGTCAGGTAGTGGAACAACACAATCTGTCAGGTGGAACAACACAATCTGTCAGGTAGTGGAACAACACAATCTGTCAGGTGGAACAACACAATCTGTCAGGTGGTGGAACAACACAATCTGTCAGGTAGTGGAACAACACAATCTGTCAGGTGGAACAACACAATCTGTCAGGTGGTGGAACAACACAATCTGTCAGGTAGTGGAACAACACAATCTGTCAGGTGGTGGAACAACACAATCTGTCAGGTGGAACAACACAATCTGTCAGGTAGTGGAACAACACAATCTGTCAGGTAGTGGAACAACACAATCTGTCAGGTGGAACAACACAATCTGTCAGGTGGTGGAACAACACAATCTGTCAGGTGGAACAACACAATCTGTCAGGTGGTGGAACAACACAATCTGTCAGGTGGAACAACACAATCTGTCAGGTAGTGGAACAACACAATCTGTCAGGTGGAACAACACAATCTGTCAGGTGGAACAACACAATCTGTCAGGTAGTGGAACAACACAATCTGTCAGGTGGAACAACACAATCTGTCAGGTAGTGGAACAACACAATCTGTCAGGTAGTGGAACAACACAATCTGTCAGGTGGAACAACACAATCTGTCAGGTAGTGGAACAACACAATCTGTCAGGTGGTGGAACAACACAATCTGTCAGGTAGTGGAACAACACAATCTGTCAGGTAGTGGAACAACACAATCTGTCAGGTGGTGGAACAACACAATCTGTCAGGTAGTGGAACAACACAATCTGTCAGGTAGTGGAACAACACAATCTGTCAGGTGGAACAACACAATCTGTCAGGTGGTGGAACAACACAATCTGTCAGGTAATGGAACAACACAATCTGTCAGGTAGTGGAACAACACAATCTGTCAGGTAGTGGAACAACACAATCTGTCAGGTGGAACAACACAATCTGTCAGGTAGTGGAACAACACAATCTGTCAGGTAGTGGAACAACACAATCTGTCAGGTAGTGGAACAACACAATCTGTCAGGTAGTGGAACAACACAATCTGTCAGGTAATGGAACAACACAATCTGTCAGGTAGTGGAACAACACAATCTGTCAGGTAGTGGAACAACACAATCTGTCAGGTGGAACAACACAATCTGTCAGGTAGTGGAACAACACAATCTGTCAGGTAGTGGAACAACACAATCTGTCAGGTAGTGGAACAACACAATCTGTCAGGTGGAACAACACAATCTGTCAGGTGGTGGAACAACACAATCTGTCAGGTGGTGGAACAACACAATCTGTCAGGTGGTGGAACAACACAATCTGTCAGGTGGTGGAACAACACAATCTGTCAGGTAGTGGAACAACACAATCTGTCAGGTGGTGGAACAACACAATCTGTCAGGTAGTGGAACAACACAATCTGTCAGGTAGTGGAACAACACAATCTGTCAGGTGGTGGAACAACACAATCTGTCAGGTAGTGGAACAACACAATCTGTCAGGTGGTGGAACAACACAATCTGTCAGGTAGTGGAACAACACAATCTGTCAGGTGGTGGAACAACACAATCTGTCAGGTAGTGGAACAACACAATCTGTCAGGTAGTGGAACAACACAATCTGTCAGGTGGTGGAACAACACAATCTGTCAGGTGGTGGAACAACACAATCTGTCAGGTAGTGGAACAACACGATCTGTCAGGTGGTTGGAACAACACAATCTGTCAGGTAGTGGAACAACACAATCTGTCAGGTGGAACAACACAATCTGTCAGGTAGTGGAACAACACAATCTGTCAGGTGGAACAACACAATCTGTCAGGTAGTGGAACAACACGATCTGTCAGGTGGTGGAACAACACAATCTGTCAGGTGGTGGAACAACACAATCTGTCAGGTGGAACAACACAATCTGTCAGGTGGAACAACACAATCTGTCAGGTAGTGGAACAACACAATCTGTCAGGTAGTGGAACAACACAATCTGTCAGGTAGTGGAACAACACAATCTGTCAGGTAGTGGAACAACACAATCTGTCAGGTAGTGGAACAACACAATCTGTCAGGTAGTGGAACAACACAATCTGTCAGGTAGTGGAACAACACAATCTGTCAGGTAGTTGAACAACACAATCTGTCAGGTAGTGGAACAACACAATCTGTCAGGTAGTGGAACAACACAATCTGTCAGGTAGTGGAACAACACAATCTGTCAGGTGGAACAACACAATCTGTCAGGTAGTGGAACAACACAATCTGTCAGGTAGTTGAACAACACAATCTGTCAGGTGGTGGAACAACACAATCTGTCATGTAGTGGAACAACACAATCTGTCAGGTAGTGGAACAACACAATCTGTCAGGTGGAACAACACAATCTGTCAGGTGGAACAACACAATCTGTCAGGTGGAACAACACAATCTGTCAGGTGGTGGAACAACACAATCTGTCAGGTAGTGGAACAACACAATCTGTCAGGTAGTGGAACAACACAATCTGTCAGGTAGTGGAACAACACAATCTGTCAGGTGGAACAACACAATCTGTCAGGTGGTGGAACAACACAATCTGTCAGGTGGAACAACACAATCTGTCAGGTGGTGGAACAACACAATCTGTCAGGTGGTGGAACAACACAATCTGTCAGGTGGAACAACACAATCTGTCAGGTAGTGGAACAACACAATCTGTCAGGTGGTGGAACAACACAATCTGTCAGGTAGTGGAACAACACAATCTGTCAGGTAGTGGAACAACACAATCTGTCAGGTAGTGGAACAACACAATCTGTCAGGTGGTGGAACAACACAATCTGTCAGGTGGTGGAACAACACAATCTGTCAGGTAGTGGAACAACACAATCTGTCAGGTAGTGGAACAACACAATCTGTCAGGTAGTGGAACAACACAATCTGTCAGGTGGAACAACACAATCTGTCAGGTGGTGGAACAACACAATCTGTCAGGTGGAACAACACAATCTGTCAGGTGGTGGAACAACACAATCTGTCAGGTGGTGGAACAACACAATCTGTCAGGTGGAACAACACAATCTGTCAGGTAGTGGAACAACACAATCTGTCAGGTGGTGGAACAACACAATCTGTCAGGTGGAACAACACAATCTGTCAGGTGGAACAACACAATCTGTCAGGTGGTGGAACAACACAATCTGTCAGGTAGTGGAACAACACAATCTGTCAGGTAGTGGAACAACACAATCTGTCAGGTGGTGGAACAACACAATCTGTCAGGTAGTGGAACAACACAATCTGTCAGGTAGTGGAACAACACAATCTGTCAGGTGGAACAACACAATCTGTCAGGTAGTGGAACAACACAATCTGTCAGGTGGAACAACACAATCTGTCAGGTGGAACAACACAATCAGTCAGGTGGAACAACACAATCTGTCAGGTGGTGGAACAACACAATCTGTCAGGTAGTGGAACAACACAATCTGTCAGGTAGTGGAACAACACAATCTGTCAGGTGGAACAACACAATCTGTCAGGTGGAACAACACAATCTGTCAGGTGGTGGAACAACACAATCTGTCAGGTGGAACAACACAATCTGTCAGGTGGAACAACACAATCTGTCAGGTGGAACAACACAATCTGTCAGGTGGTGGAACAACACAATCTGTCAGGTAGTGGAACAACACAATCTGTCAGGTAGTGGAACAACACAATCTGTCAGGTGGTGGAACAACACAATCTGTCAGGTAGTGGAACAACACAATCTGTCAGGTAGTGGAACAACACAATCTGTCAGGTGGAACAACACAATCTGTCAGGTAGTGGAACAACACAATCTGTCAGGTGGAACAACACAATCTGTCAGGTGGAACAACACAATCAGTCAGGTGGAACAACACAATCTGTCAGGTGGTGGAACAACACAATCTGTCAGGTAGTGGAACAACACAATCTGTCAGGTAGTGGAACAACACAATCTGTCAGGTAGTGGAACAACACAATCTGTCAGGTGGTGGAACAACACAATCTGTCAGGTGGAACAACACAATCTGTCAGGTAGTGGAACAACACAATCTGTCAGGTGGAACAACACAATCTGTCAGGTGGTGGAACAACACAATCTGTCAGGTAGTGGAACAACACAATCTGTCAGGTGGTGGAACAACACAATCTGTCAGGTGGTGGAACAACACAATCTGTCAGGTAGTGGAACAACACAATCTGTCAGGTAGTGGAACAACACAATCTGTCAGGTAGTGGAACAACACAATCTGTCAGGTAGTGGAACAACACAATCTGTCAGGTAGTGGAACAACACAATCTGTCAGGTGGAACAACACAATCTGTCAGGTAGTGGAACAACACAATCTGTCAGGTGGTGGAACAACACAATCTGTCAGGTAGTGGAACAACACAATCTGTCAGGTAGTGGAACAACACAATCTGTCAGGTAGTGGAACAACACAATCTGTCAGGTAGTGGAACAACACAATCTGTCAGGTGGAACAACACAATCTGTCAGGTAGTGGAACAACACAATCTGTCAGGTAGGGGAACAACACAATCTGTCAGGTGGAACAACACAATCTGTCAGGTGGTGGAACAACACAATCTGTCAGGTGGAACAACACAATCTGTCAGGTAGTGGAACAACACAATCTGTCAGGTAGTGGAACAACACAATCTGTCAGGTGGAACAACACAATCTGTCAGGTAGTGGAACAACACAATCTGTCAGGTGGTGGAACAACACAATCTGTCAGGTGGAACAACACAATCTGTCAGGTAGTGGAACAACACAATCTGTCAGGTGGAACAACACAATCTGTCAGGTAGTGGAACAACACAATCTGTCAGGTGGTGGAACAACACAATCTGTCAGGTGGAACAACACAATCTGTCAGGTGGAACAACACAATCTGTCAGGTGGAACAACACAATCTGTCAGGTAGTGGAACAACACAATCTGTCAGGTGGAACAACACAATCTGTCAGGTAGTGGAACAACACAATCTGTCAGGTGGAACAACACAATCTGTCAGGTGGTGGAACAACACAATCTGTCAGGTAGTGGAACAACACAATCTGTCAGGTAGTGGAACAACACAATCTGTCAGGTAGTGGAACAACACAATCTGTCAGGTGGTGGAACAACACAATCTGTCAGGTAGTGGAACAACACAATCTGTCAGGTAGTGGAACAACACAATCTGTCAGGTAGTGGAACAACACAATCTGTCAGGTAGTGGAACAACACAATCTGTCAGGTAGTGGAACAACACAATCTGTCAGGTAGTGGAACAACACAATTTGTCAGGTAGTGGAACAACACAATCTGTCAGGTAGTGGAACAACACAATCTGTCAGGTGGAACAACACAATCTGTCAGGTAGTGGAACAACACAATCTGTCAGGTGGTGGAACAACACAATCTGTCAGGTGGAACAACACAATCTGTCAGGTAGTGGAACAACACAATCTGTCAGGTGGTGGAACAACACAATCTGTCAGGTAGTGGAACAACACAATCTGTCAGGTAGTGGAACAACACAATCTGTCAGGTAGTGGAACAACACAATCTGTCAGGTAGTGGAACAACACAATATGTCAGGTAGTGGAACAACACAATCTGTCAGGTGGTGGAACAACACAATCTGTCAGGTGGAACAACACAATCTGTCAGGTGGTGGAACAACACAATCTGTCAGGTGGAACAACACAATCTGTCAGGTAGTGGAACAACACAATCTGTCAGGTGGAACAACACAATCTGTCAGGTGGTGGAACAACACAATCTGTCAGGTAGTGGAACAACACAATCTGTCAGGTGGAACAACACAATCTGTCAGGTAGTGGAACAACACAATCTGTCAGGTAGTGGAACAACACAATCTGTCAGGTAGTGGAACAACACAATCTGTCAGGTAGTGGAACAACACAATCTGTCAGGTAGTGGAACAACACAATCTGTCAGGTGGTGGAACAACACAATCTGTCAGGTAGTGGAACAACACAATCTGTCAGTTAGTGGAACAACACAATATTTCAGGTAGTGGAACAACACAATCTGTCAGGTAGTGGAACAACACAATCTGTCAGGTGGAACAACACAATCTGTAAGGTAGTGGAACAACACAATCTGTCAGGTGGAACAACACAATCTGTCAGGTGGTGGAACAACACAATCTGTCATGTGGTGGAACAACACAATCTGTCAGGTGGAACAACACAATCTATCAGGTGGAACAACACAATCTGTCAGGTAGTGGAACAACACAATCTGTCAGGTGGAACAACACAATCTGTCAGGTGGAACAACACAATCTGTCAGGTAGTGGAACAACACAATCTGTCAGGTAGTGGAAAAACACAATCTGTCAGGTAGTGGAACAACACAATCTGTCAGGTGGAACAACACAATCTGTCAGGTGGAACAACACAATCTATCAGGTGGAACAACACAATCTGTCAGGTAGTGGAACAACACAATCTGTCAGGTGGAACAACACAATCTGTCAGGTGGTGGAACAACACAATCTGTCAGGTGGTGGAACAACACAATCTGTCAGGTAGTGGAACAACACAATCTGTCAGGTAGTGGAACAACACAATCTGTCAGGTGGTGGAACAACACAATCTGTCAGGTGGAACAACACAATCTGTCAGGTGGAACAACACAATCTGTCAGGTAGTGGAACAACACAATCTGTCAGGTAGTGGAACAACACAATCTGTCAGGTGGAACAACACAATCTGTCAGGTAGTGGAACAACACAATCTGTCAGGTGGAACAACACAATCTGTCAGGTGGTGGAACAACACAATCTGTCAGGTAGTGGAACAACACAATCTGTCAGGTAGTGGAACAACACAATCTGTCAGGTAGTGGAACAACACAATCTGTCAGGTGGTGGAACAACACAATCTGTCAGGTAGTGGAACAACACAATCTGTCAGGTAGTGGAACAACACAATCTGTCAGGTAGTGGAACAACACAATCTGTCAGGTGGAACAACACAATCTGTCAGGTGGTGGAACAACACAATCTGTCAGGTAGTGGAACAACACAATCTGTCAGGTAGTGGAACAACACAATCTGTCAGGTAGTGGAACAACACAATCTGTCAGGTAGTGGAACAACACAATCTGTCAGGTAGTGGAACAACACAATCTGTCAGGTAGTGGAACAACACAATCTGTCAGGTAGTGGAACAACACAATCTGTCAGGTAGTGGAACAACACAATCTGTCAGGTAGTGGAACAACACAATCTGTCAGGTAGTGGAACAACACAATCTGTCAGGTAGTGGAACAACACAATCTGTCAGGTGGAACAACACAATCTGTCAGGTAGTGGAACAACACAATCTGTCAGGTGGTGGAACAACACAATCTGTC
>NW_026602072.1:0-25837 GCF_029448725.1 Salvelinus fontinalis | reverse complement strand
TGTCTTCTCCCCTCAGACGGTCTGTATGTAGAACTAACTGGTGTCTTCTCCCCTCAGACGGTCTGTATGTAGAACTAACTGGTGTCTTCTCCCCTCAGACGGTCTGTATGTAGAACTAACTGGTGTCTTCTCCCCTCAGACGGTCTGTATGTAGAACTAACTGGTGTCTTCTCCCCTCAGACGGTCTGTATGTAGAACTAACTGGTGTCTTCTCCCCTCAGATGGTCTGTATGTAGAACTAACTGGCGTCTTCTCCCCTCAGATGGTCTGTATGTAGAACTAACTGGCGTCTTCTCCCCTCAGATGGTTTGTATGGGGAGGGGGAGTCACACTGTTCCCCATCATCCCTAGCAAACACAGCTGATTAAACTGATTGCGTTCTAAACTGAAGATCATGACTAGTTGATTATTGGAGTCAGGTGAGTTAGCTGGGGCCAAAGTGTGACACCAATCAGGCCCCAGAGAACTGGAGTTGTCCATCCCTGGACTAGAAGAACGTTTTGAAGAATGTTTTACTTCCAATGACAGTCATATATGGTTGTTTTGATCTACTTCGGTTGAATGCCATGACTGTAAGTCGCTCTGTATAAGTGAAATTACTCATATGTAACTTTTGTCACCTCCTCATTCCAGGGCGCCCTCCTCTGAGCTGTCTGCTCTGATTGAGAAGCTGCAGAAGAATGCTGACAAGGTGGAGAAGCTCATCCTTGAGACGGAGCAGAACCTCAACAAGGTAAAGAACCGCATCACACAGAACCTCATAGAACCGTTTTAGAACATCATAAAACCACACAGAACTGGATAGGATCTCAAAGATTATCATATAACATCGTAGAACCCCATAGAATCTCAGAACTACATAGAACCTCAAAGAAACACACAGAACTTCATAGAACGTCACAGAACCTCCTGATAGGGTCATACCTTTTGATAATGCAACAACAACATCATATTGATGCCTCTGGCAGACTGTTTGCATTATCCTAATTGGCTCTGTGTGGCTCTCAATGTCTTTGACATTATGATATGAAAACCTTTGACTGCTCTGTGTTGTATCAGGATGTGAGTAAGATCAACGAGGGCAAGCAGCCTCTGTACCAGGACGACACCAACAAGCGCATCCTGAGCTCTCTGGAGCTGCTGGAAGGCCTGGATGAGGACGCCGTCGACGCAAAACGCCTGCAGCACCCCCAGGCTGAGATGATTGAACAGGAGTGAGTTATATACACTACACTAGATATACCTACTGTACCTGCAGCACCGCCAGGCTGAGATGATAGAGCAGGAGTTATATTATATAGAAGATATATACCTACTGTACCTGCAGCACCGCCAGGCTGAGATGATAGAGCAGGAGTTATATTATATAGTAGATATACACTACACTAGATATACCTGCAGCACCGCCAGGCTGAGATGATAGAGCAGGAGTTATATTATATAGTAGATATATACCTACTGTACCTGCAGCACCGCCAGGCTGAGATGATAGAGCAGGAGTTATATTATATAGTAGATATATACCTACTGTACCTGCAGCACCGCCAGGCTGAGATGATAGAGCAGAAGTTATATTATATAGTAGATATGTACCTGCAGCACCGCCAGGCTGAGATGATAGAGCAGGAGTTATATTATATAGTAGATATGTACCTGCAGCACCGCCAGGCTGAGATGATAGAGCAGGAGTTATATTATATAGTAGATATATACCTACTGTACCTGCAGCACCGCCAGGCTGAGATGATAGAGCAGGAGTTATATTATATAGTAGATATATACCTACTGTACCTGCAGCACCGCCAGGCTGAGATGATAGAGCAGAAGTTATATTATATAGTAGATATGTACCTGCAGCACCGCCAGGCTGAGATGATAGAGCAGGAGTTATATTATATAGTAGATATGTACCTGCAGCACCGCCAGGCTGAGATGATAGAGCAGGAGTTATATTATATAGTCGATATGTACCTGCAGCACCGCCAGGCTGAGATGATAGAGCAGGAGTTATATTATATAGTAGATATGTACCTGCAGCACCGCCAGGCTGAGATGATAGAGCAGGAGTTATATTATATAGTCGATATGTACCTGCAGCACCGCCAGGCTGAGATGATAGAGCAGGAGTTATATTATATAGTAGATATATACCTACTGTACCTGCAGCACCGCCAGGCTGAGATGATAGAGCAGGAGTTATATTATATAGTAGATATACGTACCTGCAGCACCGCCAGGCTGAGATGATAGAGCAGGAGTTATATTATATAGTAGATATGTACCTGCAGCACCGCCAGGCTGAGATGATAGAGCAGGAGTTATATTATATAGTAGATATGTACCTGCAGCACCGCCAGGCTGAGATGATAGAGCAGGAGTTATATTATATAGTCGATATGTACCTGCAGCACCGCCAGACTGAGATGATAGAGCAGGAGTTATATTATATAGTAGATATGTACCTACTGTACCTGCAGCACCGCCAGGCTGAGATGATAGAGCAGGAGTTATATTATATAGGAGATATGTACCTGCAGCACCGCCAGGCTGAGATGATAGAGCAGGAGTTATATTATATAGTAGATATATACCTACTGTACCTGCAGCACCGCCAGGCTGAGATGATAGAGCAGGAGTTATATTATATAGTAGATATATACCTACTGTACCTGCAGCACCGCCAGGCTGAGATGATAGAGCAGAAGTTATATTATATAGTAGATATATACCTACTGTACCTGCAGCACCGCCAGGCTGAGATGATAGAGCAGAAGTTATATTATATAGTAGATATGTACCTGCAGCACCGCCAGGCTGAGATGATAGAGCAGGAGTTATATTATATAGTAGATATGTACCTGCAGCACCGCCAGGCTGAGATGATAGAGCAGGAGTTATATTATATAGTAGATATGTACCTGCAGCACCGCCAGGCTGAGATGATAGAGCAGGAGTTATATTATATAGTAGATATGTACCTGCAGCACCGCCAGGCTGAGATGATAGAGCAGGAGTTATATTATATAGTAGATATGTACCTGCAGCACCGCCAGGCTGAGATGATAGAGCAGAAGTTATATTATATAGTAGATATATACCTACTGTACCTGCAGCACCGCCAGGCTGAGATGATAGAGCAGAAGTTATATTATATAGTAGATATGTACCTGCAGCACCGCCAGGCTGAGATGATAGAGCAGGAGTTATATTATATAGTAGATATGTACCTGCAGCACCGCCAGGCTGAGATGATAGAGCAGGAGTTATATTATATAGTAGATATGTACCTGCAGCACCGCCAGGCTGAGATGATAGAGCAGGAGTTATATTATATAGTCGATATGTACCTGCAGCACCGCCAGACTGAGATGATAGAGCAGGAGTTATATTATATAGTAGATATGTACCTACTGTACCTGCAGCACCGCCAGGCTGAGATGATAGAGCAGGAGTTATATTATATAGTAGATATGTACCTGCAGCACCGCCAGGCTGAGATGATAGAGCAGGAGTTATATTATATAGTAGATATATACCTACTGTACCTGCAGCACCGCCAGGCTGAGATGATAGAGCAGGAGTTATATTATATAGTAGATATATACCTACTGTACCTGCAGCACCGCCAGGCTGAGATGATAGAGCAGAAGTTATATTATATAGTAGATATGTACCTGCAGCACCGCCAGGCTGAGATGATAGAGCAGGAGTTATATTATATAGTAGATATGTACCTGCAGCACCGCCAGGCTGAGATGATAGAGCAGGAGTTATATTATATAGTAGATATATACCTACTGTACCTGCAGCACCGCCAGGCTGAGATGATAGAGCAGGAGTTATATTATATAGTAGATATATACCTACTGTACCTGCAGCACCGCCAGGCTGAGATGATAGAGCAGAAGTTATATTATATAGTAGATATGTACCTGCAGCACCGCCAGGCTGAGATGATAGAGCAGGAGTTATATTATATAGTAGATATGTACCTGCAGCACCGCCAGGCTGAGATGATAGAGCAGGAGTTATATTATATAGTCGATATGTACCTGCAGCACCGCCAGACTGAGATGATAGAGCAGGAGTTATATTATATAGTAGATATGTACCTGCAGCACCGCCAGGCTGAGATGATAGAGCAGGAGTTATATTATATAGTCGATATGTACCTGCAGCACCGCCAGGCTGAGATGATAGAGCAGAAGTTATATTATATAGTAGATATATACCTACTGTACCTGCAGCACCGCCAGGCTGAGATGATAGAGCAGAAGTTATATTATATAGTAGATATGTACCTGCAGCACCGCCAGGCTGAGATGATAGAGCAGGAGTTATATTATATAGTAGATATGTACCTGCAGCACCGCCAGGCTGAGATGATAGAGCAGGAGTTATATTATATAGTAGATATGTACCTGCAGCACCGCCAGGCTGAGATGATAGAGCAGGAGTTATATTATATAGTCGATATGTACCTGCAGCACCGCCAGACTGAGATGATAGAGCAGGAGTTATATTATATAGTAGATATGTACCTACTGTACCTGCAGCACCGCCAGGCTGAGATGATAGAGCAGGAGTTATATTATATAGGAGATATGTACCTGCAGCACCGCCAGGCTGAGATGATAGAGCAGGAGTTATATTATATAGTAGATATATACCTACTGTACCTGCAGCACCGCCAGGCTGAGATGATAGAGCAGGAGTTATATTATATAGTAGATATATACCTACTGTACCTGCAGCACCGCCAGGCTGAGATGATAGAGCAGAAGTTATATTATATAGTAGATATATACCTACTGTACCTGCAGCACCGCCAGGCTGAGATGATAGAGCAGAAGTTATATTATATAGTAGATATGTACCTGCAGCACCGCCAGGCTGAGATGATAGAGCAGGAGTTATATTATATAGTAGATATGTACCTGCAGCACCGCCAGGCTGAGATGATAGAGCAGGAGTTATATTATATAGTCGATATGTACCTGCAGCACCGCCAGACTGAGATGATAGAGCAGGAGTTATATTATATAGTAGATATGTACCTGCAGCACCGCCAGGCTGAGATGATAGAGCAGGAGTTATATTATATAGTCGATATGTACCTGCAGCACCGCCAGGCTGAGATGATAGAGCAGAAGTTATATTATATAGTAGATATATACCTACTGTACCTGCAGCACCGCCAGGCTGAGATGATAGAGCAGAAGTTATATTATATAGTAGATATGTACCTGCAGCACCGCCAGGCTGAGATGATAGAGCAGGAGTTATATTATATAGTAGATATGTACCTGCAGCACCGCCAGGCTGAGATGATAGAGCAGGAGTTATATTATATAGTAGATATGTACCTGCAGCACCGCCAGGCTGAGATGATAGAGCAGGAGTTATATTATATAGTCGATATGTACCTGCAGCACCGCCAGACTGAGATGATAGAGCAGGAGTTATATTATATAGTAGATATGTACCTACTGTACCTGCAGCACCGCCAGGCTGAGATGATAGAGCAGGAGTTATATTATATAGGAGATATGTACCTGCAGCACCGCCAGGCTGAGATGATAGAGCAGGAGTTATATTATATAGTAGATATATACCTACTGTACCTGCAGCACCGCCAGGCTGAGATGATAGAGCAGGAGTTATATTATATAGTAGATATATACCTACTGTACCTGCAGCACCGCCAGGCTGAGATGATAGAGCAGAAGTTATATTATATAGTAGATATATACCTACTGTACCTGCAGCACCGCCAGGCTGAGATGATAGAGCAGAAGTTATATTATATAGTAGATATGTACCTGCAGCACCGCCAGGCTGAGATGATAGAGCAGGAGTTATATTATATAGTAGATATGTACCTGCAGCACCGCCAGGCTGAGATGATAGAGCAGGAGTTATATTATATAGTCGATATGTACCTGCAGCACCGCCAGACTGAGATGATAGAGCAGGAGTTCTATTATATAGTAGATATGTACCTATTGTACCTGCAGCACCGCCAGGCTGAGATGATAGAGCAGGAGTTATATTATATAGTAGATATGTACCTGCAGCACCGCCAGGCTGAGATGATAGAGCAGGAGTTATATTATATAGTAGATATGTACCTGCAGCACCGCCAGGCTGAGATGATAGAGCAGGAGTTATATTAAATAGTAGATATGTACCTGCAGCACCGCCAGGCTGAGATGATAGAGCAGGAGTTATATTATATAGTAGATATAATACACTGATATACTTAAGCAATAAGGCACAAGGGGGTGTGGTATATTGGTCATATACCACAAACCCCCGAGGTGCCTTATTGCTATTATAAACTGGTTACCAACATAATTAGAGAAGTAAAAAATACATGTTTTGTCATACCCGTGGTATACGGTCTGATCAGCCAATCAGCATTCAGGGCTGGAACCACCCAGTTTATAATAGATATTATACCCTCTTTAGCTCAACCCTGAGCTCCACTCACTCACTCACTCACTCCACTGTTGAGTTGTCACCCTGTGTCGTCACCCTGTGTCGTCACCCTGTGTCGTCACCCTGTGTCGTCACCCTGTGTGTCGTCACCCTGTGTGTCGTCACCCTGTGTGCCGTCACCCTGTGTGCCGTCACCCTGTGCTGTAACCCTGTGTCGTCACCCTGTGTGTCGTCACCCTGTGCCGTAACCCTGTGTCGTCTCCTCCAGTATGAAGCAGCTGAGAGTGAGACTAAGGAAGCTGAGAGAGGACCACGACCGCATCTACCACCTGACCCGCTCTGAGGGCATGCCGAGCGTCAACTGGGGCAGGATCATAGAGGAGAAACAGGTGAGGGGAACACACACACAGGCTTGGATATGTGTACACACAGTTTACGCACACAATAACATAAACGTAATCTCTTCTTCCGACCAGGGCAACCTGAGCAACAAGGGTTTTGGTCAGGACCTGCCGACCATCGAGAACGAGGTGGAGGAACACAACATCTTTCACAGTGAGGTGGAGGCCCTGGCCCCTCACATCTCCGCCAGCGACGACAAGGTAGGACTAACAACCAGCGTAGAAACTAACTGATAGGTTGTGTTTATACTCAGTCATTTACTAGTCTCCTATCCAGGAAGATAATCATCGCTTTATTTATAGCCAACGTACATGACGGCGACAACAGCAACCACTCTGAAAGTTCCAGTTATGAGGAAATAAACAGACATATATTATACTGAATGATTGTCAACAATGACTTATTACTCACAAAACAAACCTTCACACATCACATTCAAATGTAGTTATTTAGTCCAGTCTCTGCCCCAGAGGGACTTTCAATAAGGTTGTTTAAATAACATGGAATTTCAGACAGCGAAAAACATGGTAGGACTAACAGCCACGCAGGTCAACTCCAAGCCCACTTCAGTTAGAAACTGTTGCATTTGAAAAACAAAGACTGTTTTTACATTTTGAGGTTTCGCTAAAATACCCACGTATACACATAAGTATTACAGTGTGTAAAGACATGAATCTCTAATCATTTCTGACTTCTACACACCATTTCCAGTCGTTCAATGTGTACAATGCTGCATAGACATGACGTATGTTAGTGAGGATTTTTGTTTCCCCAGTCAAGCTCAATATCATTTAAAATGCCTGAAAGGGAGGAGCGCTCACAGAAAGGTCCATGCAGTAATATTCTCTTTACTTCTCTCTCCCTCTCTCCTCTCACTCTCACACTCCCTCCTTTCTGCTCTCTCTCTCTCTCTCACACTCTCTCTGTCTCCTCTCGTTCTCTCTTTCTCTCCCACACTCTCTCTGTCTCCTCTCGTTCTCTCTCTCTCTCCCACACTCTCTCTGTCTCCTCTCGTTCTCTCTCTCACACACTCCCTCTGTCTCCTCTCTTTCTTTCTCTCTCTCTCTCTCTCTCTTTCTCTCTTTCTCTCTTTCTCGCTCTCTCTCTTTCTCTCTGTCTTTCTCTCTTTCTCTCTTTCTCTCTCTCTCTCTCTCTTTCTCTCTTTCTCTCTCTCTTTCTCTCTTTCTCTCTCTCTCTTTCTCTCTTTCTTTCTTTCTCTCTCTCTCTCTTTCTCTCTTTCTCTCTCTCTTTCTCTCTCTCTTTCTCTCTCTCTTTCTCTAGGACTCTGCCAGTGCCCTCCAGCTGAAGTACAACAAGCTCCTGGTAAGATTGACTTTAATAATGACTTCATCAGAAGCATGGACTCAGGGAGAGCTTGAGGAGTGTGTATGCATGTACAGTAGCTCTATGTGCGTTCTACAACTGCAGTACCATGCTATGTGTACCTGTGTCTGTGTGTGCAAAGTGTTCATGTTTTATCCACCTACACCCTGGCTTTCCTCCCTTCCTTTGTTCAGAGAGTGTGTACCTCAATAACATTCATCCGTAGTGGTGTGTGTGTTATTCACCATCACACTTTCCCCTCTCCCAGAATATGTGTACCAGTGTGTAGGTCTATAGTAACTATCTCTCCTCTCTCTCCCCAGGCCAGTTCCAGTCTATAGTAACTATCTCTCCTCTCTCTCCCCAGGCCAGTTCCAGTCTATAGTAACTATCTCTCCTCTCTCTCCCCAAGCCAGTTCCAGTCTATAGTAACTATCTCTCCCCAGGCCAGTTCCAGTCTATAGTAACTATCTCTCCTCTCTCTCCCCAGGCCAGTTCCAGTCTATAGTAACTATCTCTCCCCAGGCCAGTTCCATTCTATAGTAACTATCTCTCCCCAGGCCAGTTCCAGTCTATAGTAACTATCTCTCCTCTCTCTCCCCAGGCCAGTTCCAGTGCTCGACAGCGCCACCTGTTGAGCCTGCGTGACTACATGCAGCGCTGCACTAATGAGCTGTACTGGATGGACCAGCAGGCAGGGGAGAGGATCAACTATGACTGGAGCGATACTAACCTGGACTACCCTGCACGTCACAGACAGTATGAGGTAGAGAGGCACACACACACACACTCCTTCACCTGCACTGCTAGAGTAATACATTCAGGGTGATATCTGACACCTGATCCTGCATGTTATCTGACACCTGATCCTGCAAGTTATCTGACACCTGATCCTGCACGTTATCTGACACCTGATCCTGCACGTTATCTGACACCTGATCCTGCACGTTATCTGACACCTGATCCTGCACGTTATCTGACACCTGATCCTGCACGTTATCTGACACCTGATCCTGCATGTTATCTGACACCTGATCCTGCATGTTATCTGACACCTGATCCTGCACGCTATCTGACACCTGATCCTGCACGTTATCTGACACCTGATCCTGCACGTTATCTGACACCTGATCCTGCACGTTATCTGACACCTGATCCTGCACGTTATCTGACACCTGATCCTGCATGTTATCTGACACCTGATCCTGCCTGTTATCTGACACCTGATCCTGCCTGTTATCTGACACCTGATCCTGCATGTTATCTGACACCTGATCCTGCACGTTATCTGACACCTGATCCTGCACGTTATCTGACACCTGATCCTGCATGTTATCTGACACCTGATCCTGCCTGTTATCTGACACCTGATCCTGCCTGTTATCTGACACCTGATCCTGCATGTTATCTGACACCTGATCCTGCACGTTATCTGACACCTGATCCTACATGTTATCTGACACCTGATCCTGCACGCTATCTGACACCTGATCCTGCACGTTATCTGACACCTGATCCTGCACGTTATCTGACACCTGATCCTGCACGTTATCTGACACCTGATCCTGCACGTTATCTGACACCTGATCCTGCATGTTATCTGACACCTGATCCTGCCTGTTATCTGACACCTGATCCTGCATGTTATCTGACACCTGATCCTGCATGTTATCTGACACCTGATCCTGCATGTTATCTGACACCTGATCCTGCATGTTATCTGACACCTGATCCTGCATGTTATCTGACACCTGATCCTGCATGTTATCTGACACCTGATCCTGCCTGTTATCTGACACCTGATCCTGCATGTTATCTGACACCTGATCCTGCATGTTATCTGACACCTGATCCTGCACGTTATCTGACACCTGATCCTGCCTGTTATCTGACACCTGATCCTGCCTGTTATCTGACACCTGATCCTGCATGTTATCTGACACCTGATCCTGCATGTTATCTGACACCTGATCCTGCATGTTATCTGACACCTGATCCTGCATGTTACGTCACACCTGATCCTGCATGTTATCTGACACCTGATCCTACACGTTACGTGACACCTGATCCTACACGTTACGTGACACCTGATCCTACACGTTACGTGACAACTGATCCTACACGTTACGTGACACCTGATCCTACATGTTACGTGTGTTGGAACGTAAAGCGAGACTTGTATCTCTTTAAATCTCCCACCAGAACTTCATCAGTAAGTGTCTGGAGTCCAAGGAGGCCACTGTCACCAAGCTGAATGATGATGGAGATAAACTCATCGCTTCCAACCATCCTGGCAAGAATGTTATTGAGGTACACACACACACACACACACGCACACACATCTCTACCAACCATCCTGGCAAGAATGTTATTGAGGTATACACACACACACACACACACACACACACACACACACACACACACACACACACACACACACACACACACACACACACACACACACACACACACACACACACACACACACACACACACACACTCACATCTCCACTGACCATCCTGGGATGAATGTCATTGAGGTCCTCTTAATTTATCCTCTATCATTCTACTATTGGGTCAAATCCTAACTTCCACGTTAGTCAATGTTGACTTAAGTCATGCATTGATGTCAATGGGAGACGAAGGTCAAATCAGACTATTTTAGTGGAAGTTAGGATTCACCTCTAGTGAGATTAAAATCCTCAAAATGAACGTGAATGAAAGCAGCAAACAGACAGTAATGTAACAGAACTCTACTCCACCTGTCAGGCTCATATGGAGGCTGTGCATGCAGACTGGAAGGAGTACCTGAACCTGCTCATCTGTGAGGAGAACCACCTGAAACACATGGACGAGTACCACAAGGTGACTAGTATACTGTAACCTGACCTGACCTTAACCTTAATACCAGCTGAAACACATGGACCACAACCACAAGGGGATTAGTATACTGTAACACAACCTGACCTGACCTTAACCTTAATACCACCTGAACCACATGACCACAACCACAAGGTGAGTCACAGCAACAAGTATTCAGAAAGGATCAGTTTAAGAAATCCTGAATGTTTGAACAGGGTCATTGGATTTTGATGGGCTTGTGTACAAGCATGTGCTGCACAAAGCAACAGCTTCTGAGTTACAGACTTGGCATGTCATGGTACGTGAACAGAGTTGGTTCAGGCAGAGACCGACTGGCTGCCAGTCGAACTTAGTGTAAATAAACCCGAGCTGCTTTCAGTGATGTTGTTACCTCAGTGTTTTTCCTGACGGTGTCTGTTTTCTCTCCAGTTCCACAAAGAGGCCCGGGACACCCAGGACCTTCTGAAGAGAATGGACAAAGAGGTGGACCAGAAGTACAAACCAGAGTTCAAGGACATGTACCAGATGGAGAGCCTCATCAGAGACCTGGACGTGAGTGGGCTTTACACTAGTGTAGTTTACTGAGTGGACTTTACACTAGTGTAGTTTACTGAGAGTGGACTTTACAACTACAATGTTTTACTAACAGTGGGCTTTACACTGCTGTAGTTTACTACGAGTGGGCTTTACACTACCGTAGTTTACTGAGAGTGGGCTTTACACTAGTGTAGTTTACTGAGAGTGAGCTTTACACTAGTGTAGTTTACTGAGAGTGGGCTTTACACTAGTGTAGTTTACTGAGAGTGGGCTTTACACTACCGTAGTTTACTGAGAGTGGGCTTTACACTAGTGTAGTTTACTGAGAGTGGGCTTTACACTACCGTAGTTTACTGAGAGTGGGCTTTACACTACCGTAGTTTACTGACAGTGGGCTTTACACTACCGTAGTTTACTGAGAGTGGGCTTTACACTACCGTAGTTTACTGAGAGTGGGCTTTACACTACCGTAGTTTACTGAGAGTGGGCTTTACACTACCGTAGTTTACTGAGAGTGGGCTTTACACTAGTGTAGTTTACTGCGAGTGGGCTTTACACTACCGTAGTTTACTAAGAGTGGGCTTTACACTACCGTAGTTTACTGAGAGTGGGCTTTACACTACCGTAGTTTACTGAGAGTGGGCTTTACACTACCGTAGTTTACAGAGTGGGCTTTACACTAGTGTAGTTTACTGAGAGTGGGCTTTACACTACCGTAGTTTACAGAGTGGGCTTTACACTAGTGTAGTTTACTGCGAGTGGGATTTACACTACCGTAGTTTACTGAGAGTGGGCTTTACACTACCGTAGTTTACAGAGTGGGCTTTACACTACCGTAGTTTACTGAGAGTGGGCTTTACACTACCGTAGTTTACAGAGTGGGCTTTACACTAGTGTAGTTTACTGCGAGTGGGATTTACACTACCGTAGTTTACTAAGAGTGGGCTTTACACTGCTGTAGTTTCTACAAGTCTGGGGGACAGATCTGTAAAACAATGACAAAGCTGTTGGATAAAGCAGAGACAATTCTTTGGTCTCTCAGGATAAAGCAGAGACAATTCGTTGGTCTGTCAGGTCTGTCTGCTTATCAGGCTGGTTTCTAAACTCCCAACTCAATCAAGAACATTTACATTTTGACAAACGTATTAGCCTTAGAACTATAGATCCAAAAGGCTCTTTAAAAAAGTGTGTGTGTGTGTGTGTGTGTGGTGCAGGACCAGGCGAAGGCCATGGACCACTTTGATGAGCGTGTGAAGGCTCTGGAGAAGCGCAGTCTACAGGTTCTCCCCCTCCAGTTCCGCAGGAACACCCCTCAGAAGCTGCTCCCCGTCGAGGCGCTGTGTGAGTTCGACACTGACGAGGTAAACCTTTACACCTGGACACCTCCACTACTTTACCCCAGCCTGTGTGTGTGAGACACTGACGAGGTAAACATGGACACCTCCACTACTTTACCCCAGCCTGTGTGTGTGAGACACTGACGAGGTAAACACGGACACCTCCACTACTTTACCCCAGCCTGTGTGTGTGAGACACTGACGAGGTAAACACGGACACCTCCACTACTTTACCTCAGCCTGTGTGTGAGACACTGATGTGGTAAACCTGGATATGCCACCAGCCTAGTCTAGTTTCAGACTGACACTATGCTCCTCCACACACACACTTCTTCATGACAATCATTCTAGCTTTTCTCTCTTCTTTTGTCTCCTCCCCCCTCTCTCCTCCTTTTCCCCCCTCCTTTCCCCCCCTCTCCTCCTTTCCTCCCTCTCTCCATCTTCCCTGTCTCTCTTTCCTCTCCCCCCTCCTTCCCTGCTTTACCTCCCCGTCTCTCTCTCCTTTTCTGTCTCCAGTCGTTCTCTAATCCCTATGTGTGGTGTGTTTTTCTGTTATCGTGACTGAGCCCGATCTGACTGCACCACGTCTTCTCCTCTCTCCTCTGGTTCCTCCTCCTCTCGTCCTCCTTCACTCTCACTCCTTTCATTCCAGTCCCCTGAATGTGGTGTTGTGTTGTAATGTATTTAAATCCTTTAAGAGGCCTGTGCTCTCTGCATCTTATTTAAGCCTTCAGTGGATCAGCCACAGGCTGAGGGGGGTTTAGGTTTTAGGAGTGGATTTTGAGAGCTGGAGCGTGGTGGTGTGTGTGTGTGTGTGTGTGTGTGTGTGTGTGTGTGTGTGTGTGTGTGTGTGTGTGTGTGTGTGTGTGTGTGTGTGTGTGTGTGTGTGTGTGTGTGTGTGTGTGTGTGTGTGTGTGTGTGTGTGTGTGTGTGTGTGGCGCAGTCGAGAGAGCTCTTAAGATTTAGGAACCGGATCAAACAGTGAAGGGAAACGCAGTGTTGTGTTTAGATTTTTTTCCCATGTGACCTGACCGGTAAAAACAGTGAACTCTAATTTACTAACTAGGGCTTAGTGTTTCCCTGGTCAGGTCATGTGGTTGGGTCATGTGGTCAGGTCATGTGGTCAGGAAAAGCTAAGGGCCTTATCCAAAGTGGTTCAGTGAGTTAACCTCTATTTGTGTTCTGGTTCTTCCATACCAGATCAGTGAGTGAAACTCTGTGTAATGTTGTTGTTGTCCATCCCAGGGTCAGATCCTGCGTGGAGAGAGGTACACCCTCCTGAGTAACAAGGGGCCCAAGTGGGAGGTGAAGGACGCGGCCGGGCGTAAACTGACGGCTCCAGGGGCCTGCTTCATGGTCCCCCCCACAGACCCAGAGTCTGTCGCCGTCTCCAACGGGTAAGTGTGTGTGTTATGGGGGTAGGGTGGAGAGGTGTGTGTGTTATGGTGGTAAGGTGGAGAGGTGTATGTGTTATGGGGTGGGCGGGGTGCACGTGTCTGTCTACTGTGTGCCTGTGATTGTGTTATTTCCCGAGACGGTGTACTTGTACACTGTGTAACAGGGTCTGTTTCCCTAGACGGTGTACTTGTACACTGTGTAACAAGGTCTGTTTCCCTAGACGGTGTACTTGTACACTGTGTAACAGGGTCTGTTGTTTCCCGAGACGGTGTACTTGTACACTGTGTAACAAGGTCTGTTTCCCTAGACGGTGTACTTGTACACTGTGTAACAGGGTCTGTTTCCCTAGACGGTGTACTTGTACACTGTGTAACAGGGTCTGTTTCCCTAGACGGTGTACTTGTACACTGTGTAACAGGGTCTGTTTCCCTAGACGGTGTACTTGTACACTGTGTAACAGGGTCTGTTGTTTCCCGAGACGGTGTACTTGTACACTGTGTAACAGGGTCTGTTTCCCTAGATGGTATACTTGTACACTGTGTAGCAGGGTCTGTTTCCCTAGACGGTGTACTTGTACACTGTGTAACAGGGTCTGTTTCCCTAGACGGTGTACTTGTACACTGTGTAACAGGGTCTGTTGTTTCCCGAGACGGTGTACTTGTACACTGTGTAACAGGGTCTGTTTCCCTAGATGGTATACTTGTACACTGTGTAACAGGGTCTGTTTCCCTAGACGGTGTACTTGTACACTGTGTAACAAGGTATGTTTCCCTAGATGGTATACTTGTACACTGTGTAACAGGGTCTGTTTCCCGAGACGGTGTACTTGTACACTGTGTAACAGGGTCTGTTTCCCTAGACGGTGTACTTGTACACTGTGTAACAGGGTCTGTTTCCCTAGACGGTGTACTTGTACACTGTGTAACAGGGTCTGTTTCCCGAGACGGTGTACTTGTACACTGTGTAACAGGGTCTGTTGTGTGTTTCCAGTCTGGCCAGCCAGCAGAAGGGTATTAAGATGAAGGTGTCTGGCAGTAAGACCACCCTGGTCAAACGCCTGGAGGAACTGAAGAAAGACGGCTCCGCTGGCTCTGGTAGGTACTGTTATGTCATGTTATGTCATGTTATGTCATGTTATGTCATGTTATGTCATGGTATGTCATGTTATGTCATGTGAAATGAAAAGCCAACTGACATGTAACTCCTGAGGTGCTGACCTGTTGCACCCTCTATAACAGGGGTCTCCAGCCTTTTCTAGCACGAAAAAAAATTATTTATAGCTTTTAAATAGGCACTTCTCCTCTACCCGGCAACTCTTTCCCAGGTCCTTGCTGTACAAAATATGTCAATATACCTGGTTAAATAATGGTTAAATAACAGTATTCAACACGACAGCCCCATAAAATTATCTTTAGTATTTTCCAGATTTGTTTTCTTCTCCTGGTTTTGACTCTGTTTTTCACTCTCAATAGTAAAATTGTTGATAGAGAAACAACAGATGGATGTTCTGGGTCCATGTCCATGCTTACATCACGTCAGAAGACCTTTTCCTTCAGACCTAAACATAACGCTTTTTGATTTTTGAGTGTAATTCCCCTTTAATTGCGCATCTAGAGAGAGAGAGAGATGTGTCGCTCTAGTGATGTTTCTGTCAGGCCTACTGCAGCTCGTGTCATGGCAGAGTTTGTAAAACAATGGCCATCCAATTGATGTAAATAATCATGACCGTTCTGTCAGGTAAGCCCACTTTACAGTTAACATTTAATTGACAAGGTTTTTGGGGAAAGTCTTTGTCTATGCCGCTCTGACATTGTTCGACCATATATTTATATATTCTTAATTCCATTCCTTTACTTAGATGTGTGTGTATTGGGTATATGTTGTGAAATTGTTAGATAGTGCAGTAATATCTAACAAGTAATATCGGAACTAGAAGCACAAGCATTTCGCTACACCCGCAATAACATCTGCTAACCATGTGTATGTGACCAAGTTTGATCCGATTTTAAGATAGCCATTTAGCGACGCTAAGGATAACTACATGGATTGATAAACAAACACGCGCACCAGACAGACAGATGGGCAATATTGCTGGGAATGTATTGGCAGATATTGTGTTCGGGTTAGGATTTTGAAGCCAGGTGTGACTAACGAGGGGTGGGTAAATGTCAATGTAGCTTTGATTGGGTGGCAGCCTGGAGTTTAATGTTTATGACCGTTTGCGATGGAACACATAAAAAAAAAATGCATGTCCTTTTTTAGAATTAATATATTTTTATTTATTTGACCTTTTTATTTAACAAGGCAAGTCAGTTAAGAACAAATTCTTATTTACAATGACGGCCTACCCCGGCCAAACCCTAACGACGCTGGGCCAATTGTGCGCCGCCCTATGGGACTCCCCAATCATGGCCAGTTGTGATACAGCCTAGAATCGAACCAGGGTCTGTAGTGAACGCCTCTTGCACTGAGATGCAGTGCCTTAGATCGCTGCGCCACTCAGGAGCCCAGCTACATGGTGAGCTACTCATAGGTGGGCTGTGAGCTGCTGGTAAATCTCCATCCACCTATTGGAGAGCCCTGATCTATATACCACTGTGATTAATATTTCACCCTGCTGGTCATCTATGATCGTCTGAACATCTTGAAGAACCATCTGGCCTTAATGGCCGTATACTCCTTATAATCACCACCCAGCACAACCAGAAAGGGGACTGGTCAACCCCTCAGAGCCTGGTTCCTCTCCAGCCAGTACAACCAGAAAGAGGACTGGTCAACCCCTCAGAGCCTGGTTCCTCTCCAGCCAGTACAACCAGAAAGAGGACTGGTCAACCCCTCAGAGCCTGGTTCCTCTCTACCCAGTACAACCAGAAAGAGGACTGGTCAAGCCCACAGAGCCTGGTTCCTCTCTAGGTTTCTTCCTAGGTTCCTACCCTTTCTAGGTAGTTGTTCCTAGCCACCGTGCTTCTACAGCTACAGGGTTTCTGTATAAGCACTTTGTGACACCTGCTGGTGTAAAAGCACTTTATAAATAAATGTGATTGATTGGTTGGTATGTCGTGGTATGTCATATTACTACTGGAGTTAATCACTAGAGCTGCAGCTTAGAACAAACATCAACATGTGTGTGTGTGTGTGTGTGTGTGGGTGGGTGTGTGTGTGTGTGTGTGTGTGTGTGTGTGTGTGTGTGTGTGTGTGTGTGTGTGTGTGTGTGTGTGTGTGTGTGTGTGTGTGTGTGTGTGTGTGTGTGTGTGTGTGTGTGTGTGGTCGTATCTGATCATGTGTATGTTATTTTGGTGTATGTGTGATTGATTTTGTGTGATTAATTGATGAATATTGTAGACAAGGAGGAGCAGCAGTGTCGCCAGCTGATGGCCGGTCTGGACAAGGTGACCAGTGATCTGGACAAACAGGAGAAGGCCATCTACTCTCGAGTACGCCCCCCGCTGGAGCAGACCAGGCCACTGCAGGACAGCGCTGACCGTCTGCAGGACGTCAAGGTAGTTCCTCGTCTTTCTCCTTTCTCTGCACAGAGGGTGTAGAGCGCTAGAGATGCTTTTCCTCCTCTACTCTTCTCCTGTCCTCCTAGTTTAGACTAGAATCCTTTCGATAAAGTTTTCAAACACATTTAATCCTACCAAAGAAAGTCTTGAGACAGTTGTTTAATGCTTATCGAGGAAGTACTATTAGTTAGTTCCAGGAAGTGTACACTTTGTTTAATGCTTATCCCATATTCTTCCACCAGGACATTGCGGCCGTGGTTCGTAAGATCGAGCCGGAGAAGTCGTCCAAGGTGAAGGAGGCTGAGAAGTTCCTGACCTCTAACCCTAAATGTGCCAGCGCCCCTCAGCTGAACGGCAAGGTGAACGAGGCCAACAACAAATACGACAAGATCAACCTGCTGCTCAAGTGCTCAGAGGACAAGTGAGTAGCTTTTTTACTTGACTTGTTAGTAGAGATGGTAGTAGTTACACAAACCTCAGGACCACTTCTACTTTATGAGAGACTTTTCCTGTTTTACTAGGATGACTAACCTGTAGGCTACTATGACACTATTTAAACACATTTTAAATGTCATTTTAATCAAATGTAATTTAATCATATCATGTGTTTGTTTACAGGCTTCAGAATTCCAACCGCCTGGAGAACTCCCTTCAAAACGGGAAATCTTTATTGTCCAGCTACGAGAACAAGCTGGTCAGGGAGGAAGTCGCCCCCGCAGACATCTCGTCTCTGGAGAAGACGCAGCGTCAACTGGCTGTAAGATGGCTGCCCTCTGATCGCTCATTTATTTTCAAAGGAAATGTATTGTATCACTTCAGATACCAAAGGCAGAAGCATATTTGCTAATGACATACAGTACAAATTTATGATGAGCTGGAAGATCTGAGCTACACACTCATATCTCAAGTTTGTCCTGGTTGGGGTAGAACTTCCCCCATACACACAATTCAACCTCACTTCCTCTCCCGACAGGATATTTCATCAGAGCTGAAGACCAAGAGGTCCGCGGTGACGGAGACGGAGGCTAACCTGCGTGCGGTCAAAGGCAGCTGTGACACCATGGCAACCAAGGTGCAGGAGCACTGCCCCGACATCGAGAGGCAGGAGGGCGAGGTCCGGAAACTGAACAAACGCTACGACAACCTCAACAGGCAGATCGACGCCAGGTAAAGGGACTGACATAACTTTGACTTCAAATAAATTATCAAATCAAATGTTATTGGTTGCGTAAACATATTTAGCAGATGTTATCGTGGGTGTAGTGAAACGTTTGTGTTCCTAGCTCCAACAGTGCAGTACTAACAATACATGTAAATCTACAAAATACAAATGACAGGAATATAGAAATATTAGAACAAGACTGTCAGACTCCGGAATATAAACATCTATGTATAGGATGGTGTGTATAGATATTATAGACAGAATATGAATTAGAAACGATGTGTACAGCAGTAGTTATATAGGATGGTGTGTATAGACATTATAGACAGAATATGAATTAGAAACGATGTGTACAGCAGTAGTTATATAGGATGGTGTGTATAGACATTATAGACAGTATATGAATTAGAAACGGTGTGTACAGCAGTAGTTATATAGGATGGTGTGTATAGACATTATAGACAGTATATGAATTAGAAACGGTGTGTACAGCAGTAGTTATATAGGATGGTGTGTATAGACATTATAGACAGTATATGAATTAGAAACGGTGTGTACAGCAGTAGTTATATAGGATGGTGTGTATAGACATTATAGACAGTATATGAATTAGAAACGGTGTGTACAGCAGTAGTTATATAGGATGGTGTGTATAGACATTATAGACAGTATATGAATTAGAAACGGTGTGTACAGCAGTAGTTATATAGGATGGTGTGTATAGACATTATAGACAGTATATGAATTAGAAACGGTGTGTACAGCAGTAGTTATATAGAATTGCCTTGACTAGAATACAGTATATAGACATGAAGTAGGTAAAACAGTATGTAAACATTATTAAAGTGACCAGTGTTGACTATGTACTGTACATAAGGCAGCAGTCTCTACGCTGCAGTTGAACCCTGTGGCTGCGTTCCGATTTTCTATCCTTCTCCAGAACTCAAAATCATTGGATTGGAACAAGTATGACTGGTGGGCGTTCCCATTTCCAACATATTTCTTACACCAGTCCAATCATTTTAAATCCATAAAGGGAAGTGTACAAGTGCACACTTCGGGAGAAGGGTAGAGAATTGGAATGTAACCTTTGACATCCATAAATTATATTTGTGAGGTCAGAGGACTGATTGGGCGTTCCGTGACCTTGAAAACTGGTTAAAAAAAAGGTTGAAGCCAAGAACAAGAATCATCGTAGCCAGACCTGTATTGTGATTTTACTATAATAGACGTCACATGATGTTGTGATGTGTTACGTTCACGTTGTGGTGTGTTACGTTCACGTTGTGGTGTGTTACGTTCACGTTGTGGTGTGTTACGTTCACGTTGTGGTGTGTTACGTTTACGTTGTGGTGTGTTACGTTTACGTTGTGGTGTGTTACGTTTACGTTGTGGTGTGTTACATTCACGTTGTGGTGTGTTACGTTCACGTTGTGGTGTGGTGTGTTACGTTCACGTTGTGGTGTGTTACGTTTACGTTGTGGTGTGTTACGTTTACGTTGTGGTGTGTTACATTCACGTTGTAGTGTGTTACGTTCACGTTGTGGTGTGGTGTGTTACGTTCACGTTGTGGTGTGTTACGTTCACGTTGTGGTGTGTTACGTTCACGTTGTGGTGTGTTACGTTCACGTTGTGGTGTGTTACGTTCACGTTGTGGTGTGTTACATTCACGTTGTGGTGTGTTACATTCACGTTGTGGTGTAGTGTGTTACGTTCACGTTGCGTTGTGGTGTGTTACATTCACGTTGTGGTGTGTTACATTCACGTTGTGGTGTGTTACATTCACGTTGTGGTGTGTTACGTTCACGTTGTGATGTGTTACGTTCACGTTGTGGTGTGTTACGTTCACGTTGTGGTGTGTTACGTTCACGTTGTGGTGTGTTACATTCACGTTGTGGTGTGTTACGTTCACGTTGTGTTGTGGTGTGTTACATTCACGTTGTGGTGTGTTACATTCACGTTGTGGTGTATTACATTCACGTTGTGGTGTGTTACGTTGACGTTGTGTTGTGGTGTGTTACATTCACGTTGTGGTGTGTTACATTCATGTTGTGGTGTGTTACATTCATGTTGTGGTGTGTTATATTCACGTTGTGGTGTGTTACATTCACGTTGTGGTGTGTTACATTCACGTTGTGGTGTGTTATATTCATGTTGTGGTGTGTTACGTTCACGTTGTGTTGTGGTGTGTTACGTTCATGTTGTGTTGTGGTGTGTTACGTTCATGTTGTGGTGTGGTGTGTTACATTCATGGTGTGGTGAGTTACGTTCATGTTGTGTTGTGGTGTGTTATATTCATGTTGTGGTGTGTTATATTCATGTTGTGGTGTGGTGTGTTACATTCATGGTGTGGTGAGTTACGTTCACGTTGTGTTGTGGTGTGTTACGTTCATGTTGTGGTGTGGTGTGTTATATTCATGTTGTGGTGTGTTACGTTCATGTTGTGGTGTGTTACGTTCATGTTGCGTTGTGGTGTGTTACGTTCATGTTGTGGTGTGTTACGTTCATGTTGTGGTGTGTTACGTTCATGTTGCGTTGTGGTGTGTTACGGTCATGTTGTGGTGTGTTGCGTTCATGTTGTGGTGTGTTACGTTCATGTTGTGTCGTGGTGTTACGTTCATGTTGTGTTGTGGTGTGTTACGTTCACGTTGTGTCGTGGTATGTTACGTTCAAGTTGTGGTGTGTTACGTTCACGTTGTGGTGTGGTGTGTTACGTTCACGTTGTGGTGTGTTACGTTCACGTTGTGGTGTGTTACGTTCACGTTGTGGTGTGTTACGTTCACGTTGTGGTGTGTTACGTTCACGTTGTGGTGTGTTACGTTCACGTTGTGGTGTGTTACGTTCACGTTGTGGTGTGTTACATTCAAGTTGCGTTGTGGTGTGTTACGTTCATGTTGTGGTGTGGTGTGTTACGTTCAAGTTGTGTCGTGGTGTGTTACGTTCACGTTGTGTTGTAGTGTGTTACGTTCACGTTGTGGTGTGTTACATTCACGTTGTGGTGTGTTACGTTCAAGTTGCGTTGTGGTGTGTTACGTTCATGTTGTGGTGTGGTGTGTTACGTTCAAGTTGTGTCGTGGTGTGTTACGTTCACGTTGTGTCGTGGGTTGTAACGTTCATGTTGTGGTGTGTTACGTTCATGTTGTGTCGTGGTGTGTTACGTTCATGTTGTGTCGTGGTGTGTTACGTTCACGTTGTGGTGTGTTACGTTCACGTTGTGTTGTGGTGTGTTACGTTCATGTTGTGTTGTGGTGTGTTACATTCACGTTGTGGTGTGTTACGTTCAAGTTGTGGTGTGTTACGTTCACGTTGTGGTGTGTTACGTTCACGTTGTGGTGTGTTACGTTCACGTTGTGGTGTGTTACGTTCACGTTGTGGTGTGTTACGTTCACGTTGTGGTGTGTTACGTTCACGTTGTGGTGTGTTACGTTCACGTTGTGGTGTGTTACATTCACGTTGCGTTGTGGTGTGTTACATTCACGTTGCGTTGTGGTGTGTTACATTCACGTTGTGTCGTGGTGTGTTACGTTCACGTTGTGGTGTGTTACGTTCACGTTGTGTTGTGGTGTGGTGTGTTACGTTCATTGTGTGTTGTGGTGTGTTACATTCACGTTGTGGTGTGTTACGTTCAAGTTGCGTTGTGGTGTGTTACGTTCATGTTGTGGTGTGTTACGTTCAAGTTGTGTCGTGGTGTGTTACGTTCACGTTGTGTCGTGGTGTGTTACGTTCATGTTGTGGTGTGTTACGTTCACGTTGTGGTGTGTTACGTTCACGTTGTGGTGTGTTACGTTCACGTTGTTACGTTCATGTTGTGGTGTGTTACTTTCAAGTTGTGTCGTGGTGTGTTACGTTCACGTTGTGTCGTGGTGTGTTACGTTCATGTTGTGGTGTGTTACGTTCATGTTGTGTTGTGGTGTGTTACATTCACGTTGTGGTGTGTTACGTTCAAGTTGTGGTGTGTTACGTTCATGTTGTGGTGTGTTACGTTCAAGTTGTGTTGTGGTGTGTTACGTTCAAGTTGTGTCGTGGTGTGTTACGTTCATGTTGTGGTGTGTTACATTCATGTTGTGGTGTGTTACATTCATGTTGTGGTGTGTTACGTTTGTGTTGTGGTGTGTTACGTTCATGAACGTGTGTTACGTTCATGAACGTGTGTTACGTTCATGTTGTGGTGTGTTACGTTCATGTTGTGTTGTGGTGTGTTACGTTTGTGTTGTGGTGTGTTACGTTCATGAACGTGTGTTACGTTCATGTTGTGGTGTGTTACGTTCATGTTGTGTCGTGGTGTGTTACGCTCATGTTGTGGTGTGTTACGTTCATGTTGTGTCGTGGTGTGTTACGTTCATCTTGTGGTGTCGTGTGTTACGTTCATCTTGTGGTGTGGTGTGTTACGTTCATGTTGTGTTGTAGTGTGTTACGTTCACGTTGTGGTGTGTTACATTCACGTTGTGGTGTGTTACATTCACGTTGTGGTGTGTTACGTTCATGTTGTGGTGTGTTACGTTCATGTTGTGGTGTGGTGTGTTACAGAACTCAGAGCCTGCAGAGGGCTAAGACGTCCTACAGCAGCTACCGCAGTGATTACGACAACCTGAATAACTGGCTGTCCCGCGTGCCAAACTATGAGCCAACTGAGAAAGACAACCTCAGTCAGGTGGAAACCAAGCTGGAAAACCAGAAGGTAGGTGGTTGATTTCTGATTGTCCCACTAATGGTTCATGTTAGGATTGGGGAAAGCTGATTTCTGATTGTCCCACTAATGGTTCATGTTAGGATTGGGGAAAGCTGATTTCTGATTGTCCCACTAATGGTTCATGTTAGGATTGGGGGAAGCTGATTTCTGATTGTCCCACTAATGGTTAATGTTAGGATTGGGGAAAGCTGATTTCTGATTGTCCCACTAATGGTTAATGTTAGGATTGGGGGAAGGGAAGCTGATTTCTGATTGTCCCACTAATGGTTCATGTTAGGATTGGGGGAGGGGAAGCTGATTTTAGCACTGTACCTAGGGGAAACTTTACCCCAGCACGGTTGAGGATAGTCAGGTGTTCACAATTTTGCAACCCTGTCCTGAACTAAAAGGTTCCAGTCAGTTTTCTAGTTCTATTTTGATCCAAGGCATTAGACTCATATTTTATTCTACCTCTGGTCAAAGTCCTCTACCTCTAATGATCTTGTCCTGTTATGTTTCTATACCTCTAGTCAAAGTCCTCTACCTCTAATTGTCCTGTTATGTGTCTATACCTCTGGTCAAAGTCCTCTACCTCTAATGGTCCTGTTATGTGTCTACCTCTAGTCAAAGTCCTCTACCTCTAATGATCTTGTCCTGTTATGTGTCAATACCTCTAGTCAAAGTCCTCTACCTCTAATGATCTTGTCCTGTTATGTTTCTATACCTCTAGTCAAAGTCCTCTATCTCTAATGGTCCTGTTATGTGTCTATACCTCTGGTCAAAGTCCTCTACCTCTAATGGTCCTGTTATGTTTCTATACCTCTAGTCAAAGTCCTCTACCTCTAATGGTTCTGTTATGTGTCAATACCTCTAGTCAAAGTCCTCTACCTCTAATGATCTTGTCCTGTTATGTTTCTATACCTCTAGTCAAAGTCCTCTACCTCTAATGATCCTGTTATGGTTCTATACCTCTAGTCAAAGTCCTCTACCTCTAATGGTCCTGTTATGTTTCTATACCTCTAGTCAAAGTCCTCTACCTCTAATGGTCCTGTTATGTGTCAATACCTCTAGTCAAAGTCCTCTACCTCTAATGATCTTGTCCTGTTATGTTTCTATACCTCTAGTCAAAGTCCTCTACCTCTAATGGTCCTGTTATGGTTCTATACCTCTAGTCAAAGTCCTCTACCTCTAATGGTCCTGTTATGTTTCTATACCTCTGGTCAAAGTCCTCTACCTCTAATGATCTTGTCCTGTTATGTTTCTATACCTCTAGTCAAAGTCCTCTACCTCTAATGGTCCTGTTATGTTTCTATACCTCTGGTCAAAGTCCTCTACCTCTAATGGTCCTGTTATGTGTCTATACCTCTGGTCAAAGTCCTCTACCTCTAATGGTCCTGTTATGTGTCTATACCTCTGGTCAAAGTCCTCTACCTCTAATGGTCATGTTATGTGTCTATACCTCTAGTCAAATTCCTCTACCTCTAATGGTCTTGTCCTGTTATGTTTCTATACCTCTGGTCAAAGTCCTCTACCTCTAATGATCTTGTCCTGTTATGTTTCAATACCTCTAGTCAAAGTCCTCTACCTCTAATGGTCCTGTTATGTGTCTATACCTCTAGTCAAAGTCCTCTACCTCTAATGGTCCTGTTATGTGTCTATACCTCTGGTCAAAGTCCTCTACCTCTAATGGTCATGTTATGTGTCTATACCTCTGGTCAAAGTCCTCTACCTCTAATGGTCCTGTTATGTGTCTATACCTCTGGTCAAAGTCCTCTACCTCTAATGGTCCTGTTATGTGTCTATACCTCTGGTCAAAGTCCTCTACCTCTAATGGCTCTGTTATGTTTCTATACCTCTAGTCAAAGTCCTCTACCTCTAATGGTCCTGTCCTGTTATGTTTCTATACCTCTAGTCAAAGTCCTCTACCTCTAATGGTCCTGTTATGTTTCTATACCTCTGGTCAAAGTCCTCTACCTCTAATGGTCCTGTCCTGTTATGTTTCTATACCTCTGGTCAAAGTCCTCTACCTCTAATGGTCCTGTCCTGTTATGTTTCTATACCTCTAGTCAAAGTCCTCTACCTCTAATGGTCCTGTCCTGTTATGTTTCTATACCTCTAGTCAAAGTCCTCTACCTCTAATGGTCCTGTTATGTTTCTATACCTCTGGTCAAAGTCCTCTACCTCTAATGGTCCTGTCCTGTTA
>NW_026602071.1:0-25875 GCF_029448725.1 Salvelinus fontinalis | reverse complement strand
GAGCCCTATTCCCTATATAGTGGTACTACTATAGACCAGAGCCCTATTCCCTATATAGTGGTACTACTATAGACCAGAGCCCTATTCCCTATATAGTGCTACTACTATAGACCAGAGCCCTATTCCCTATATAGTGGTACTACTATAGACCAGAGCCCTATTCCCTATATAGTGGTACTAATATAGACCAGAGCCCTATATAGTGGTACTACTATAGACCAGAGCCCTATTCCCTATATAGTGGTACTACTATAGACCAGAGCCCTATTCCCTATATAGTGGTACTACTTTAGACCAGAGTCCTATTCCCTATATAGTGGTACTACTATAGACCAGAGCCCTATTCCCTATATAGTGGTACTAATATAGACCAGAGCCCTATTCCCTATATATTGGTACTACTATAGACCAGAGTCCTATTCCCTATATAGTGGTACTACTATAGACCAGAGCCCTATTCCCTATATAGTGGTACTACTATAGACCAGAGTCCTATTCCCTATATAGTGGTACTACTATAGACCAGAGTCCTATTCCCTATATAGTGGTACTACTATAGACCAGAGCCCTATTCCCTATATAGGGTACTACTACAGACCAGAGCCCTATTCCCTATATAGTGGTACTACTATAGACCAGAGTCCTATTCCCTATATAGTGGTACTACTATAGACCAGAGCCCTATTCCCTATATAGGGTACTACTACAGACCAGAGCCCTATTCCCTATATAGTGGTACTACTATAGACCAGAGTCCTATTCCCTATATAGTGGTACTACTATAGACCAGAGCCCTATATAGTGGTACTACTATAGACCAGAGCCCTATTCCCTATATAGTGGTACTACTATAGACCAGAGTCCTATTCCCTATATAGTGTTACTACTATAGACCAGAGCCCTATTCCCTATATAGTGGTACTACTATAGACCAGAGCCCTATTCCCTATATAGTGGTACTACTATAGACCAGAGCCCTATTCCCTATATAGGGTACTACTACAGACCAGAGCCCTATTCCCTATATAGTGGTACTACTATAGACCAGAGCCCTATTCCCTATATAGTGGTACTACTATAGACCAGAGCCCTATTCCCTATATAGTGGTACTACTATAGACCAGAGCCCTATTCCCTATATAGTGGTACTACTATAGACCAGAGCCCTATTCCCTATATAGTGGTACTAATATAGACCAGAGCCCTATTCCCTATATAGTGGTACTACTATAGACCAGAGCCCTATTCCCTATATAGTGGTACTACTATAGACCAGAGCCCTATTCCCTATATAGTGCTACTACTATAGACCAGAGTCCTATTCCCTATATAGTGGTACTACTATAGACCAGAGCCCCATTCCCTATATAGTGGTACTACTATAGACCAGAGCCCTATTCCCTATATAGTGGTACTACTATAGACCAGAGCCCTATTCCCTATATAGTGGTACTACTATAGACCAGAGCCCTATTCCCTATATAGTGCTACTACTATAGACCAGAGTCCTATTCCCTATATAGTGGTACTACTATAGACCAGAGCCCTATTCCCTATATAGTGGTACTACTATAGACCAGAGCCCTATTCCCTATATAGGGTACTACTACAGACCAGAGCCCTATTCCCTATATAGTGGTACTACTATAGACCAGAGCCCTATTCCCTATATAGTGGTACTACTATAGACCAGAGTCCTATTCCCTATATAGTGGTACTACTATAGACCAGAGTCCTATTCCCTATATAGTGGTACTACTATAGACCAGAGTCCTATTCCCTATATAGTGGTACTACTATAAACCAGAGCCCTATACCCTATATAGTGGTACTACTATAGACCAGGTGCCACAGGGCCCCCGTAGATTCAGCCCTCGGGGATGAAGTGAATAGTTTGCCTTGACGCAGGATGGAGTTGTGAGTTCTCCTCAGACTCTTCTGATGACAGTGAGTGAAGGGGCAGATGTTGAGCTTTGAGACACAACGCTAAAGGGATAGAAGGAAAATGAGATGGGAACAAGATGTATGTTGAGTGTCAGATGTGCATGTAGGATAGGACTCAGCTGGAGAGGGTGAGGAGAGGAAGTGGATGATATATGCCTTGGTACCCAGGTCGGATGTATGAGTCATGGTCTTCAAGACTCTTCTCTCAACAGTAGCCTATGTCAGTGTCATTGAGCTGTCTGGCTTGGTGTTGGAGTCTCCTATAGACGAGCAGCAGTAGAGACTCTTCAACAGTAGCCTATGTCAGTGTCATTGAGCTGTCTGGCTTGGTGTTGGAGTCTCCTATAGACGAGCAGCAGTAGAGACTCTTCAACAGTAGCCTATGTCAGTGTCATTGAGCTGTCTGGCTTGGTGTTGGAGTCTCCTATAGACAAGCAGTAGAGACTCTTCAACAGTAGCCTATGTCAGTGCCATTGAGCTGTCTGGCTTGGTGTTGGAGTCTCCTATAGACAAGCAGTAGAGACTCTTCAACAGTAGCCTATGTCAGTGTCATTGAGCTGGCTGGCTTGGTGTTGGAGTCTCCTATAGACCAGCAGCAGTAGAGACTCTTCAACAGTAGCCTATGTCAGTGTCATTGAGCTGGCTGGCTTGGTGTTGGTGTCTCCTATAGACGAGCAGCAGTAGAGACTGTCCTCTCAACACTAGCCTATGTCAGTGTCATTGAGCTGGCTGGCTTGGTGTTGGTGTCTCCTATAGACCAGATGCAGTAGAGGGTCTAGACCCCCCCCCCCCCCCCCCCCCATAAGACAATAGTCTTTGTTTGTTTATTTCCAATCAGGATGTGATTCCGTGTCCCGTGTGGCTCAGTTGGTAGAGCATGGCGCTTGCAACGGCAGGGTTGTGGGTTCGATTCCCACGGGGGGCCAGTACAATAAAGTATGAATGTATGTACTTGTAAGTCGCTCTGGATCAGAGCGTCTGCTAAATGACTTAAATGTAAATGTAAATTTTACCCAAGCTCCCTCCTCCACTCCACTGCACCCTTTGTGAATGAATACACCCCCATCAGGCCCTGTCCTGTTAATAGTACTAAATGACTTCCTGTCTGGCTCCTCATTACCCCTCATAGTGAGGTGAAATTACATTACTCTGGTTAGGGTTAGTGTCTGAACTCTGAGTGTCTGAACATGTAAGATACAGAGCTCGTCTTTCATACAGATACTATCCCCCTCCGCACGCACGCACGCACGCACGCACGCACGCACGCACGCCTGTTTCCTGTCAGCTGTTGTTCCTCACACAGAGAACTGCCATGATCCCATGTATGACCGACATGTCCCAGACACACACTCCACTACTCAACCAATCTACTCTGCTGTCCCAGACACACACACCACTACTCAACCAATCTACTCTGCTGTCCCAGACACACACCACTACTCAACCAATCTACTCTGCTGTCCCAGAAACACACACCACTACTCAACCAATCTACTCTGCTGTCCCAGACACACACACCACTACTCAACCAATCTACTCTGCTGTCCCAGACACACACCACTACTCAACCAATCTACTCCGCTGTCCCAGACACACACCACTACTCAACCAATCTACTCTGCTGTCCCAGACACACACCACTACTCAACCAATCTACTCCGCTGTCCCAGACACACACCACTACTCAACCAATCTACTCTGCTGTCCCAGAAACACACACCACTACTCAACCAATCTACTCTGCTGTCCCAGACACACACCACTACTCAACCAATCTACTCCGCTGTCCCAGACACACACCACTACTCAACCAATCTACTCCGCTGTCCCAGACACACACCACTACTCAACCAATCTACTCTGCTGTCCCACACACACACCACTACTCAACCAATCTACTCTGCTGTCCCAGACACACACCACTACTCAACCAATTTTCTTTGCTATAACAGACACACACACATATTGTGGATCCAGAGTTACCTATCTAACAGAACACAGAGAGTGTTCTATAATGGAAACCACTGTGGATCCAGAGTTACCTATATAACAGATCACAGAGGGTGTTCTATAATGGAAACCACTGTGGATCCAGAGTTACCCATCTAACAGATCACAGAGGGTGTTCTATAATGGAAACCACTGTGGATCCAGAGTTACCTATCTAACAGATCACAGAGGGTGTTCTTTAATGGAAACCACTGTGGATCCAGAGTTACCGAACACAGAGGGTGTTCTATAATGGAAACCACTGTGGATCCAGAGTTACCCATCTAACAGATCACAGAGGGTGTTCTATAATGGAAACCACTGTGGATCTAGAGTTACCCATCTTACAGATCACAGAGGGTGTTCTATAATGGAAACCACTGTGGATCCACAGTTACCCATCTAACAGAACACAGAGGGTGTTCTTTAATGGAAACCACTGTGGACCCAGAGTTACCCATCTAACAGATCACAGAGGGTGTTCTATAATGGAAACCACTGTGGATCCACAGTTACCCATCTAACAGATCACAGAGGGTGTTCTTTAATGGAAACCACTGTGGACCCAGAGTTACCTATCTAACAGATCACAGAGGGTGTTCTTTAATGGAAACCACTGTACTTTTGGTTCACCAATATATTTAGTTTGCAAAGACTCTCCAAACCTTTTTTTGTTTTTTATTCAGAAATACTTTCCTAACCCTAGAAAACATACAGGAATATATATATATATTTTTTTTTTTATCGACCAATTGGTGTTGAAAAGGAGTAGTCATGGCTCTATGTAGTACTGTGCACCTCCCAGAGTCTGTTCTGTATTTGGGGACTGTGAAGAAGAGACCCCGCCTGGTGGCATGTCTTGTAGGGTGTGAATGGGTGTCCCAGCTTTGTGTTCAGCTGTTTGAATAGACAGACACGTCAATGCCTCTCACAAGTAGTGATGCAGTCAATCTCTGCTCTACTTTGAGCCAGGAGAGATGGACATGAATGTTATTGATGTTAGCTCTCTGAGTACATCTAAGGGCCAGCTGTGTTGCTCTGTTCTGGGACAACTGGACTTCCCCTGTGTTCTGTTTTGCAGCACTTGACCATATAACCGGACAGGAGTCCAGGTGGGATTAAACTAGGGACTGTAGGACTTGTTTAGTTGATAGTGATGTCAAGACAGCCGAGCAGCACTTTATTACAGACAGACCTCTCCTCATCTTAGCTTGGGGCTCCCGAGTGGCGCAGCGGTCTAAGGCACTGCATCTCAGTGCTAGTGGCGTCACTCCAGACCCTGGTTTGATTTCAGGCTGTATCACAACCGGCCGTGATTGAGAGTCCCATAGGGCGGCGCACAATTGGCCCAGCGTCGTCCAGGTTTGGGTTTGGCCGTGGTAGGCCGTCATTGTAAATAAAAGTGTGTTCTTAACTGACTTGCCTCGTTAAATAAAGGTTAAATCATTTTTTTTTTTTTATAATAATCTATGAGCAGAATTACCTCAATTAGCCACAAAATCCCTAGTTTGAAACTGTTTGTTATTCTAGAAGCTGTGCTGCACCATTTTCCCTACATTTTCCCCCACGTGGGCCAGCCGCCCAGCAATTAGAGTTCAACCAATGAGCTTCAGCCCCTCGCCGTATGAGTGACAGCTAGTAATAAGCATATGATGCCCCCACAGCAGAGCGAGAGAAAGAGCACAAATCTCGACACACATGTGACGTAGTACGCAATATTCGGGGACCACTTTTGGCTCGTGAGCTACTACTTTCACTTTCAAAAAGTATACAAATGTACCAGAGAATCTCTTTAACCTCAACGTCAACTAGTTTAACACCGCATTGCTGTTTTTAGCTGTATAGATCATGTATTTAGGATGTTTTCAGTGTATTTTGATAGATTTTTTTTTTTTACAAAAACTGAACTGATTCACTCTGACAGCCCCAACACATACAGTATACCATACAAGACATATCCTATATACTACTAGTACACAAGCATGTGCTATTCCTCCAGCACACCGTGTACATGCATGCACAATGCTCTCACAGACAAGGGGCAACGTCCTCCAACAGACCATAGATCATCGTCAAGGGGCGACGTCCTCCAACAGACCATAGATCATCGTCAAGGGGCAACGTCCTCCAACAGACCATAGATCATCGTCATCTGTATCCACATGGAAACTCCTGTCCTCCTCTGGACCCACATGGACACTCCTTCTGCTGGACCCACATGGACACATGGCCCCTTGTCTGTGAGAGCATTGTGCTGGAGGATCATCGTCAAGGGGTAACGTCCTCTAACTGACCATAGATCATCGTCAAGGGGCGACGTCCTCCAACAGAACATAGATCATCGTCAAGGGGCGACGTCCTCCAACAGACCATAGATCATCGTCAAGGGGCAACATCCTCCAACAGACCATAGATCATGTAGGAATGCTGGAAGGAAGACTCTCAGCCAGTTTGTGATCAGAGTCCTATAGCTCCCCCTACTGGATTAATGCTTTAACAGCTGGGTAGGAGATCATCACCGTGAGCTGGCACAACATCTACACTACATCTACAGGGGCGTTGGGCCAGTAACTGAAAGGTTGCTGGTTCGTTCTGAGCAAAGCATTTAACTCACTGTTCCCCGGGGCGCCAAAGACGTGGATGTCGATTAAGGCAGCCCCCCGCACCTCTCTGATTCAAGAGGGGTTGGGTTAAATGAGGAAGACACATTTAAGTTGAAGGCATTGAGAACTGAAATGAGTCTTCCACCTTTAACCCAACCCCTCTGTTGGCTAGCAAGTGGGAGGGGTTTTCAGAGGTTAAGTGAAATGTATTCGGTATGCACAAGGGAACCACACCTGCAAAGCCCATTACGCCTGCCTAGAAAGGTACTGTAAGTCTGAATGGGGAAAGGGAAATACCTAACCTGGGGGGGTTGGAGAGCCCAGTCTGCCCCTGAAGTGTCTCCAGGATGTTGAGACAACCCATAGAAACTCCTGTCCTCATCTGGACCCACATGGATACTCCTTCTGCTGGACTCCCTCTCCAGGAGGGATGTTGAGACAACCCCTAGAAACTCCTGTCCTCATCTGGACCCACATGGACACTCCTTCTGCTGGACTCCTTCTCCAGGATGTTGAGACAACCCCTAGAAACTCCTGTCCTCATCTGGACCCACATGGACACTCCTTCTGCTAGACTCTCTCTCCAGGAGGGATGTTGAGACAACCCCTAGAAACTCCTGTCCTCCTCTGGACCCACATGGACACTCCTTCTGCTGGACTTCCTCTCCAGGATGTTGAGACAACCCCTAGAAACTCCTGTCCTCCTCTGGACCCACATGGACACTCCTTCTGCTGGACTCCCTCTCCAGGAGGCATGTTGAGACAACCCCTAGAAACTCCTGTCCTCATCTGGACCCACATGGACACTCCTTCTGCTGGACTTCCTCTCCAGGATGTTGAGACAACCCTAGAAACGCCTGTCCTCCTCTGGACCCACATGGACACTCCTTCTGCTGGACTTCCTCTCCAGGATGTTGAGACAACCCCTAGACACTCCTGTCCTCCTCTGGACCCACATGGACACTCCTTCTGCTGGACTTCCTCTCCAGGATGTTGAGACAACCCCTAGAAACGCCTGTCCTCCTCTGGACCCACATGGACACTCCTTCTGCTGGACTCCCTCTCCAGGAGGGATGTTGAGACAACCCCTAGAAACTCCTGTCCTCCTCTGGACCCACATGGACACTCCTTCTGCTGGACTCCCTCTCCAGGATGTTGAGACAACCCCTAGAAACTCCTGTCCTCCTCTGGACCCACATGGACACTCCTTCTGCTGGACTCTGACCGGTGTTCAGCGCATCTATAACCATTAAAACACTTGGACTTCTACTAGTCTCCTCTTCCTGTCTGCTGTGTGTGTGTGTGTGTGTCTGCTCTGTGTGTGTGTGTGTGTGTGTGTGTGTGTGTGTGTGTGTGTGTGTGTGTGTGTGTGTGTGTGTGTGTGTGTGTGTGTGTGTGGTGATGACGTGTGTGTGTGTGTGTGTGTGTGTGTGTGTGTGTGTGTGTGTGTGTGTGTGTGTGTGTGTGTGTGTGTGTGTGTGTGTGTGTGTGTGTGTGTGTGTGTGTGTGTGTGGTGATGACGTGTGAGTTGTGTCCCTGTCTCTAACTGGATAGTTGTACCTATAATCTGAACGGCCACTTCTTTTCCAGGGTGAATAGCACGTTACATGTTTCTCAGATCTGATTCTCTCGAACACGGCCATTGAGAAATCGACAGACACACACAAGTCAGTCTATTCAATGTTTATTGACAAAATCAAAACCAGAATCAAAATGGGGTGAGTATACTTCAACTAATCAAGCTAGCAGACACAAGTTCATCAAATTCTAAATTAATAGTCCTACGGGTAAAAAAACAAAAATGACTCCAAGGTCAAGGAGGTTTATCAAATCAGACAACAAAAAAGTCTAAATATAAAACAAAAACCTTAATTCAAAGTTAAAAAATATACATGATTTTAATTCTGAATGATTTACTGTACATAAAGAATTTCTGGTCCAAAATGGATCTTTTCTCAAAAACAAAATGGACTTTTTTCCCTCTTAAAAAATACAAAAAACAGAACCCAGCTTCTGTTATTTAAATTTGCTCTTCACTCACAGGAAAAGGTTACATAACCATGATTTTTTCAAAAATTGTTAAAACAAAATGGTTCATTTCTTAAAGAAAAATGTCTGTTTGTCTTCTGAAGGAAAATTAGATATTTACGTGAAAGTCGTCATCACAGAAGAAGATGAAAAGATTCAGAGTAACTCACAACCGAGGAGACACCACAATAACATCAAATTCATTACAAACTATTCTGTTTGTCATCAACAGACAATTGTAAACTGAGACTTTCCTTTGCCAATATGGGAAGTGGATTATTGGAGCACAGCCCCTTTAAAAGCAGTCATCCACTAGATTCATCCACTAGATTCAGCAGAGGGATGATTTGTTTCTTGAGCGGATGGTCAAGGGGCCGGAACATAATTACAAATCATTTGTAGACTGAAAATTGACAGCAAGAAGACCAAATAGATATAATATTTAACTTAAACTTGATCATTTCAAAGTTTGCTTAGATTTGTATACAGTCTATGGATCAGATTTCCAAAATGAGAATCACTTGGAGTTGATTTATTTATATCTAGCTCAGAAAACTTGGGGCGGTAAATAAAATCACCCACAGGCCACCAGTTGGGGGAACCCCCCCTACGGGCCAAGCCCCCCCCCCCTACTTTAAAGTAGCTGAATCTCTTTAGTATCTCATTATTCCTATTACTTTAAACAAAATTATCAAGAAAAAAATCTTAAACTGCACCGACAAAAATAAATGAAATACATGAAAAAGAAAACATGCAATGAAAAAACCTTTTGAAAAACAAACATCTTCACAAAAACGTGGATTCAGAGGCTCACAAAATACCAAACTAAATTATATACAAGGTACTATAACAAACAAAAATGTATAACAACTCAAAACAATGTAGTTCATTTTCCAGGAGTCCAATAACCCGAACCCTCCCTCTGCTAGTCAGGTCAACTCAATAAAGACCGTTAAACCTAACTTGAGATCTGTGAACACAACTCACATTTTCACACATCTCCCAATTAAATTCTCCAATTGAAAAATCTCCTATTTGACATTTTCAATACATGAAAGTTACCCATGCATATCTGAAGTTAGGATTGGGACCCTACGAGAGCTGACAAACAATGACGATGATGATTGACTCCTGATGATAAAATGGATGTTCCCCAGGAGTCAAGGATGTGGTAGACTGTATCTGCCGAGGGTAGGAGACGACCCTCCATCTCTTTCTACATCTCCTCTGTCCTCTCTTCACGCTTTCCCGTCCTACTTTCTCCAAATCTCTCTTTTCTGTTGTCTCTGTGACCCTCGGGTCTGCTCTCGTCCCGTCTTCCTCTCTAATCCATAACTACAGTCTCTAAAGTGCTCCAATGGAAACTGGACTGACAGAAAAGACACAAGTGCCTCCCCCCCAAAAATACAAAAACAAAAACGAAACAAATTAAACAAAAAATGAAATCAAATAACCATCTGCACCGAACGCGTTTCTCCAGATAAAGGGATGGAGAGAGAGAGAGAACGTGTGTGTGTCATAGCGTCCCCCCGTCATCATCTTCAGTACTTTGGCACTTTGGTGTACTCCTCAGTGTGTATGCTCTTACACAGCCCTATGGACAGGATCATACCCAGGAGCTGTAGAGGTCAGAGGTTAGAGGTCAGGTTAACAGTATCACTACATCTAAAGCCTTTCAGGAGGGTTCTCTCCATAGCTGTGATCAACGTACGCTCCTGTAGCAGGAAGTGTCTGCATACACTGAAAAACAAGAGCTGCTGTCCTGGAAGTCACGTGGATTAACTTCTTGCAACTATAGGGGGGTGCTGTTTCGCATTAGCATAATTTTCTCTACAGATTAAACTGCCTAGTACTCAATTCTTGCTCGTACAATATGCATATTATTGTTATTATTGGATAGAAAACACTCTAGTTTCTATAGCCGTTTGAATTATGTCTCTGAGTGGAACAGAACTCATTCTACAGCACTTTTCCTCCCAGTGAGTGAGTTTTCAGAACTCTTGGCCTCTGGTTCCAGATCAGTTTTAAAGCCACTGTAGATCCTATGAGGATACAAACACTGCCCACGCCTTCCTCTAGATGTCAGTAAGTGGTGACAATTTGAATGGAGTCGATTGCGCAATCATTGGCTCTATAAATCACCAAATACCGGAAGTAGCGTTCCTTTGGACTCTGCGCTCAACGCAAGAAGGATATCTGACTGGCCTTTTTCCAAGCCTTGGTTTAGCCAGTAATATAGCGTTGGTCATCTTTTTACTCGTTATAGGTGTTAGAAACATCATAATGTAGTTAATTTAAACCGTTTTATAGCAATTTATATCCGTTTAGTGCGATTTTGAGGCATTGCTTTGTAATAAACTTTGAAGCTCCGGGCACGTTTCGGGGTCCCGGTCGTACGTTAGTGGGCATTTCGACGGACAAGTGGACATCTTTCGACCAAAAGAAGATTAGACCCAAGAAAGGATTCATTGTCCAAGATTCTGATGGGAGAACAGCTCATAGTAAGAACAATTTATGATGATAAATCGTGTTTCTGTCGAAAAATGTTAAACGCTTATGCCGCCATTTTGTTTGCTATAGCTTCGCTTGGCGCAACCTGTATTGAAAAGTAAGGATAATTTAAAAAATGTAATTCCGCGATTGTATTAAGAATTAAATTGTCTATCAATCGCTGTCCACCCTGTATGTTTTAGTCAAGTTTATGAGTATTATGTATAAGACTAGATCACTGTCTAATATGGTGCACGACCTTTTCTGACCAGCTGAGCTACTTTTGTCATTGTCTAACCATGATTTTGGTGGCTAAATATGCACATTTTCGAACAAACTCTATATGTATGTTGAATATGATGTTACAGGAGTGTCATCTGAAGAATTCTGAGAAGGTTAGTGAAAAAATGTATATATTTTGGCGATGATAACGATATCGCTCTCTTTGGCTTGAATCAGTGCTCGGGTAACGTTTGCATATGTGGTATGCTAATATAACGATTTATTGTGTTTTCGCCGTAAAACACTTAGAAAATCTGAAATGTTGTCTGAATTCACAAGATCTGTGTCTTTCCATTGCTATGTGCTGTGTATTTTTAAGAAATGTTTTATGATGAGTAAATGGGTAATACACGTTGCTGTCTGTAGTAATTCTAGGAGCTTTGGTGAGATTTATGATGCTGGCTGCAATGGCAAACTATGATGACAAAACCTATCCTATACCATAAATATGTTATCAGACTGTCATCTGATGAGTTTTTTTCTTGGTTAGTGGCTATCAATATCTTAGTTTAGTCGAATTGGTGATAGCTACTGGTGTTGAGAGAAAATGGTGGACAAAGAAAAATGGTGATTTTTGCTAACGTGTTTAGCTAATAGATTTACATATTGTGTCTTCCCTGTAAAACATTTTAAAAATCTGAAATGGTGGCTTTATTCACAGGATCTGTATCTTTCATTAGGTGTCTTGGACTTGTGATTTAATGATATTTAGATGCTACTATTTAATTGTGACGCTATGCTAGCGATGCTAATCAGTGTGGGGGGGGGGGGGGGTGCTCCCGGACCCGGGGTAGAGGCTCCTGAAAGGTTAAGTCAGAGGTCAGAAGCTGTTTCTGACAGGCATTTATTCCGCTTAATGATAAACATCTGTCTGGATGAGAAGACCTGCCTGACAGACGTGAAAAACATCTGTCTGGCTGAGAGTACCTGCCTGAGAGATGTGATAAACATCTGTCTGGCTGAGAGACCTGCCTGAGAGATTCTATAGAATGTATATGTTGTTCTGGTCCTATAGAATGTATATGTTGTTCTGGTCCTATAGAATGTATATGTTGTTCTGGTCCTATAGAATGTTGTTCTGGTCCTATAGATTGTTGTTCTGGTCCTATAGAATGTATATGTTGTTCTGGTCCTATAGAATGTTGTTCTGGTCCTATAGAATGTTGTTCTGGTCCTATAGAACGTATATGTTGTTCTGGTCCTATAGAATGTTGTTCTGGTCCTATAGAATGTTGTTCTGGTCCTATAGAATGTTGTTCTGGTCCTATATAATGTTGTTCTGGTCCTATAGAATTTTGTTCTGGTCCTATAGAATGTATATGTTGTTCTGGTCCTATAGAATGTTGTTCTGGTCCTATAGAATGTATATGTTGTTCTGGTCCTATAGAATTTTGTTCTGGTGCAATAGAATGTATATGTTGTTCTGGTCCTATAGAATGTATATGTTGTTCTGGTCCTATAGAATGTATATGTTCTGGTCCTATAGAATTTTGTTCTGGTCCTATAGAATGTATATGTTGTTCTGGTCCTATAGAATGTTGTTCTGGTCCTATAGAATGTTGTTCTGGTCCAGTAGAATGTATATGTTGTTCTGGTCCTATAGAATTTTGTTCTGGTCCTATAGAATGTATATGTTGTTCTGGTCCAGTAGAATGTATATGTTGTTCTGGTCCTATAGAATGTTGTTCTGGTCCTATAGAATGTTGTTCTGGTCCTATAGAATGTTGTTCTGGTCCTATAGAATGTTGTTCTGGTCCTATAGAATGTTGTTCTGGTCCTATAGAATGTTGTTCTGGTCCTATAGAATGTTGTTCTGGTCCTATAGAATGTATATGTTGTTCTGGTCCTATAGAATGTATATGTTGTTCTGGTCCTATAGAATGTTGTTCTGGTCCTATAGAATGTTGTTCTGGTCCTATAGAATGTATATGTTGTTCTTTACCTCGATGACAGCCACTCCCAGGCAGACCCCCAGGATCACTCCAACGTTGGCAAACAGCCAGCTCTCTACACTGGAGTTACAGCCCTGAAACACAGACAGAGACACAAAGAAAGACACAGACAGACAGAGAGCGAGACGGATCGAGACAGAGAGAGACAGAGAGAGACAGAGAGAGAGAGACAGAGAGAGAGAGACAGAGAGAGAGAGACAGAGAGAGAGAGACAGAGAGAGAGAGACAGAGAGAGAGAGACAGAGAGAGAGAGACAGAGAGAGAGAGACAGAGAGAGAGAGACAGAGACAGAGACAGAGAGACAGAGAGACAGAGAGACAGAGAGACAGAGAGACAGAGAGACAGAGAGACAGAGAGACAGAGAGACAGAGAGACAGAGAGACAGAGAGACAGAGACAGACAGAGAGACAGAGACAGACAGAGACAGACAGAGACAGACAGAGACAGACAGAGACAGACAGAGACAGACAGAGACAGACAGAGACAGAGATGTATATTAAACACAGTCCAATATATTAACAGATGTTGGTGGTGTTGAGTGGTGTTCAGTAACTCAGTGATGGAGTCAAACACTGTGACCATATTTCACTGCCATTTGAAGTTGACACAGACTTACATTCAGTACTGATACATGTGTAGCACAAGTACTATGAGAAGCTTCTCTAATCAATCAACCAATATAATATATATCTGGAGTATTTCTCCTGTCTTATCCGGTGTCCTGCGTGAATTTAAGTATGCTCTCTCTAATTCTCTCTGTCTTTCTCTCGGAGGACCTGAGCCCTAGGACCATGCCTCAGGACTACCTGGCCTGATGACTCCTTGCTGTCCCCAGTCCACCTGGCCGTGCTGCTGCTCCAGTTTCAACTGTTCTGCCTGTGGCTATGGAACCCTGAGCTGTTCACCGGACGTGCTACCTGTCCCAGACCTGCTGTTTTCAACTCTCTAGAGACAGCAGGTGCGGTAGAGATACTCTTAATGATCGGCTATGAAAAGCCAACTGACATTTACTCCTGAGGTGCTGACTTGCTGCACCCTCGACAACTACTGTGATTATTATTATTTGACCCTGCTGGTCATTTATGAACATTTGAACATCATGGCCATGTTCTGTTATAATCTCCCCCCGCACAGACAGAAGAGGACTGGCCACCCCTCATAGCCTGGTTCCTCTCTAGGTTTCTTCCTAGGTTCTGGCCTTTCTAGGGAGTTTTTCCTAGCCACCGTGCTTCTACACCTGCATTGCTTGCTGTTTGGGGTTTTAGGCTGGGTTTCTGTACAGCACTTTGAGATATCAGCTGATGTAAGAAGGGCTTTATAAATACATTAGATTTGAAATGTGATTAATATATGTAGTGTTCTTACCCTGTCGTAGACGGGCCAGTCAAGTGACTGTGCCTCACAGAAACCACTGTCAGAGGAGGAATTACCCTCAACCAGAGACGCGTTCTGGCAGGAACACGGGAACAACAGCTGGGAACTGTTCACTACCACAGCATTACCTTTCCAGTCCATACGACCACTCCATCCACAACACTCCATCTGGGAAGGGGATGGACGGAGGGAAGGAGAGAGAGGATGAGAGAGAGAGAGAGGGTTGAGACAAAGCGAGAGAGATGAGAGAGAGAAACAAAGCGAGAGAGAGGTAGAGAGAGAAACAAAGCGAGAGAGAGGTAGAGAGAGGGGAGAGAGAGATAGAGAGGGATTAGAGGTAGAGAGAGAGAGAGAGAGAGAGAGAGGGATTAGAGGTAGAGAGAGAGAGAGAGAGGGGAGAGAGAGGGGAGAGAGAGGGGGGAGAGAGGGGGGAGAGAGAGAGGGATTAGAGGTAGAGAGAGAGGGAGGAGGGAGAGGGAGTGAGAGAGAGAGGGGGGAGAGAGAGTGAGAGCGAGGGGGGGGGGGTAGAGAGGGATTAGAGGTAGAGAGAGGTATAGAGAGAGGGAGAGAGAGAGGTAGAGAGAGAGAGGGAGAGGTAGAGAGGGAGAGGGGGGAGTGAGAGAGATAGAGAGAGAGGGGGGAGAGGTAGAGATGGATTAGAGGTAGATTAGAGATAAAGGTGATAAACCAATGGGGATTAAAGGTTGACAATAATAGAGATTATTAAAGCTACAGGTAATGTTAAATCTCTTTACTGTAAAGCTACAGGTAATGTTAAATCTCTTTACCGTAAAGCTACAGGTAATGTAAAATCTCTTTACCGTAAAGCTACAGGTAATGTAAAATCTCTTTACCGTAAAGCTACAGGTAATTGTTAAATCGCTTTACTGTATAACTACAGGTAATGTTAAATCTCTTTACTGTATAACTACAGGTAATGTTAAATCTCTTTACCGTATAACTACAGGTAATGTTAAATCTCTTTTGGGCGACTGGTGCGTTGACTTTTGAACTGGTTGGAATTGACCTCCGTTGCAAGTCAAAATAACACCCCCTTTTTCCCCTCAAAATGGTTAGAGTACAGGGAAGATGATCCTAGATCTGTGCTCTCCACTCACCGTCCTCTGTACGTAATCCCAGGCCTGCTCTGTGGTGCTGTTCTTGCCAGGGTAGTTGTTTAGGATCTGGGTCACGATGTTGGACATCTCCTTATTTAGCTGAGACAGAGAGAAGGGGGGGAACCAGTCAGTAAACCCAGTCATTCAGTGAGTCAAATCAGACAGTGTTGGTTTCTAAACTACTCTAAACACAAACACAAAACCTGGAGAGAAAATACAACATCCAGAATTAGAGATACAAATCAGTTGAATAAATCTGAGTAAATTCCTGGAGGAGAAATGTCCCTGATCATTGAAAACTAGCCTTGTTCTGTAATGTGTAGATCTTATGTCTCCCACTCATCTCTGACCCCTCCCCATTCCTTCTCTGACCCCTCCCCATTCCTTCTCTGACCCCTCCCCACTCATCTCTGACCCCTCCCCACTCATCTCTGACCCCTCCCCACTCATCTCTGACCCCTCCCCATTCCTTCTCTGACCCCTCCCCATTCCTTCTCTGACCCCTCCCCATTCCTTCTCTGACCCCTCCCCATTCCTTCTCTGACCCCTCCCCATTCCTTCTCTGACCCCTCCCCACTCATCTCTGACCCCTCCCCACTCATCTCTGACCCCTCCCCACTCATCTCTGACCCCTCCCCACTCATCTCTGACCCCTCCCCACTCATCTCTGACCCCTCCCCATTCCTTCTCTGACCCCTCCCCATTCCTTCTCTGACCCCTCCCCACTCATCTCTGACCCCTCCCCATTCCTTCTCTGACCCCTCCCCACTCATCTCTGACCCCTCCCCATTCCTTCTCTGTTGAAACAGGTCATATAAAGTGCAGAGGCTTTCTCTCCTAAATGACACCCTATTCCCTTTATAGTGCATCACTTTTAACAAAGCTGAATAGGGCTCCAGTCAAAAGTAGTGCACTATATAGGGAATAGGGCTCCAGTCAAAAGTTGTGCACTAAATAGGGAATAGGGCTCCAGTCAAAAGTAGTGCACTATACAGGGAATAGGGCTCTGGTCTATAGTAGTACCACTATATAGGGAATAGGGCTCTGGTCTATAGTAGTACCACTATATAGGGAATAGGGCTCTGGTCTATAGTAGTACCACTATATATGGAATAGGGCTCTGGTCTATAGTAGTACCACTATATAGGGAATAGGGCTCTGGTCTATAGTAGTACCACTATATAGGGAATAGGGCTCCATTTGGGTCTGAGATTTTCTGCCACTCTAAAAGCTTTCATGTGTTTCTCGTTAAAGAGCAGAACAGGAAGATCATGTACGATGTTGAAACACGTTTTGTTTTGAACCAGGAAGTCCCATCAAGGTCAGAAGGGAGACCTGGCATGTCTTCCTATGGTGAGACATGGGCTCTCTCAATGAGCCAACCCACCATTCCTCACTTCCCATCTCCTCACTTCCTACATCCTCACCTCCTTCTCAACCGTATTGGAGGAGAAGGTTCAAGGTCCCTCCCTTCTGAACTCATTGTCCAATGCGTTTTGAGAAGGAAATGAGGAGAGCGGAAGGGAGGAATCGACGGAAAGAAATTGAGAAAGAGCGCCGACATGTCCTCCTGTCGGGAGACTCTAGCAAAAGTATCAGACCCGACGGCAGGCCCGGCGACAGGCCCAGCGTGGTTAGCTACATGATTTGGACATGTCTGTTGTGTTGAAATGCTTAGTTACAGTGAACAGAGTATTACTGAGAAATCTGATGTTGTTTAAAGTACTGAAGTAACATGTACAGTCTTGAAAGTCCACAGAGAGGCTGCTGCCGCCGGCTGATGCTGCAAAAATGACAAATTTCAAAAAACACTGAAGCTGGGAGACGCGTATCTCCCTCACTAACTTTGAGCATCAGCTGTCAGAGCAGCTTACAGATCACTGCACCTGTACACAGCCCATCTGTACATAGCCCATCTGTAAATATGCCCATCCAACTACCTCATCCCCATATTGTTATTTTTTATTTTTTGCTCTTTTGCACCCCAGTATCTCTACTTGCACATTCATCTTCTGCACATCTATCACCCCAGTGTTTAATTTGCCATACTGTGATAATTCCGCCACTATGACTAATTTATTGCCTCACCCCCGTATCCTACCTCATTTGCATACACTGTATATAGACTTTCTCTATTGTGTTATTGACTGTATGTTTGTTTACTCCATGTGTAACTCTGTTGTTGTTTGTGTCGCACTGCTTTGCTTTATCTTGGCCAGGTCTCAGTTGTAAATGAGAACTTGTTCTCAACTAGACTACTTGGTTAAATAAAGGTGATCTGGTCTACCTGGTTAAATAAAGGTGATCTGGCCTACCTGGTTAAATAAAGGTGATCTGGTCTACCTGGTTAAATAAAGGTGATCTGACCTACCTGGTTAAACAAAGGTGATCTGGCCTACCTGGTTAAATAAAGGTGATCTGGTCTACCTGGTTAAATAAAGGTGATCTGGTCTACCTGGTTAAATCAAGGTGATATGACCTACCTGGTTAAATAAAGGTGATCTGGTCTACCTGGTTAAATCAAGGTGATATGACCTACCTGGTTAAACAAAGGTGATATGACCTACCTGGTTAAACAAAGGTGATATGACCTACCTGGTTAAACAAAGGTGATATGACCTACCTGGTTAAATAAAGGTGTTCTGACCTACCTGGTTAAATAAAGGTGTTCTGGCCTACCTGGTTAAATAAAGGTGATCTGGCCTACCTGGTTAAATAAAGGTGATCTGGCCTACCTGGTTAAATAAAGGTGATCTGGGCTACCTGGTTAAATAAAGGTGAGCTGGGCTACCTGGTTAAATAAAGGTGAGCTGGCCTACCTGGTGAAATAAAGGTGAGCTGGCCTACCTGGTGAAATAAAGGTGATCTGGCCTACCTGGTGAAATAAAGGTGATCTGGCCTACCTGGTGAAATAAAGGTGATCTGGCCTACCTGGTGAAATAAAGGTGATCTGACCTACCTGGTGAAATAAAGGTGATCTGGCCTACCTGGTGAAATAAAGGTGATCTGGCCGACCTGGTGAAATAAAGGTGATCTGGCCGACCTGGTGAAATAAAGGTGATCTGGCCGACCTGGTGAAATAAAGGTGATCTGGCCTACCTGGTGAAATAAAGGTGATCTGGCCTACCTGGTGAAATAAAGGTGATCTGGCCTACCTGGTGAAATAAAGGTGATCTGGCCTACCTGGTGAAATAAAGGTGATCTGGCCTACCTGGTGAAATAAAGGTGATCTGGCCTACCTGGTGAAATAAAGGTGATCTGGCCTACCTGGTTAAATAAAGGTGATCTGGTCTACCTGGTTAAATAAAGGTGATCTGGTCCACCTGGTTAAATAAAGGTGATCTGGTCTACCTGGTTAAATAAAGGTGATCTGGTCTACCTGGTTAAATAAAGGTGATCTGGTCTACCTGGTTAAATAAAGGTGATCTGGCCTACCTGGTTAAATAAAGGTGATCTGACCTACCTGGTTAAATAAAGGTGATCTGGTCTACCTGGTTAAATAAAGGTGATCTGGTCTACCTGGTTAAATAAAGGTGATCTGGCCTACCTGGTTAAATAAAGGTGATCTGGTCTACCTGGTTAAATAAAGGTGATCTGGTCTACCTGGTTAAATAAAGGTGATCTGGTCTACCTGGTTAAATAAAGGTGATCTGGCCTACCTGGTTAAATAAAGGTGATCTGACCTACCTGGTTAAATAAAGGTGATCTGGTCTACCTGGTTAAATAAAGGTGATCTGGCCTACCTGGTTAAATAAAGGTGATCTGGTCTACCTGGTTAAATAAAGGTGATCTGGCCTACCTGGTTAAATAAAGGTGATCTGGTCTACCTGGTTAAATAAAGGTGATCTGGCCTACCTGGTTAAATAAAGGTGATCTGACCTACCTGGTTAAATAAAGGTGATCTGACCTACCTGGTTAAATAAAGGTGATCTGACCTACCTGGTTAAATAAAGGTGATCTGACCTACCTGGTTAAATAAAGGTGATCTGACCTACCTGGTTAAATAAAGGTGATCTGACCTACCTGGTTAAATAAAGGTGATCTGGCCTACCTGGTTAAATAAAGGTGATCTGGTCTACCTGGTTAAATAAAGGTGATCTGGTCTACCTGGTTAAATAAAGGTGATCTGGTCTACCTGGTTAAATAAAGGTGATCTGGTCTACCTGGTTAAATAAAGGTGATCTGGTCTACCTGGTTAAATAAAGGTGATCTGGTCTACCTGGTTAAATAAATCAATACATGTTGGATACAGACTTCCAACGATGGTTCTATTTCAGATTCAAAAAGCAGGAAGCATCAGGGATAATATCTATGGCTGTCCCAAACGGCACTCTTCCCTATATAGTGCACTACTTCAGGGATAATATCTATGGCTGTCCTAAACGGCACTCTTCCCTATATAGTGCACTACTTCAGGGATAGATCAGGGATAATATCTATGGCTGTCCCAAACGGCACTCTTCCCTATATAGTGCACTACTTCAGGGATAGATCAGGGATAATATCTATGGCTGTCCCAAATGGCACTCTTCCCTATATAGTGCACTACTTCAGGGATAGATCAGGGATAATATCTATGGCTGTCCCAAATGGCACTCTTCCCTATATAGTGCACTACTTCAGGGATAGATCAGGGATAATATCTATGGCTGTCCCAAATGGCACTCTTCCCTATATAGTGCACTACTTCAAGGATAGATCAGGGATAATATCTATGGCTGTCCCAAATGGCACTCTTCCCTATATAGTGCACTACTTCAGGGATAGATCAGGGATAATTCTTTATGGCTGTCCCAAATGGCACTCTTCCCTATATAGTGCACTACTTCAGGGATAGATCAGGAATAATATCTATGGCTGTCCCAAATGGCACTCTTCCCTATATAGTGCACTACTTCAGGGATAGATCAGGGATAATATCTATGGCTGTCCCAAATGGCACTCTTCCCTATATAGTGCACTACTTCAGGGATAGATCAGGGATAATATCTATGGCTGTCCCAAATGGCACTCTTCCCTATATAGTGCACTACTTCAGGGATAGATCAGGGATAATATCTATGGCTGTCCCAAATGGCACTCTTCCCTATATAGTGCACTACTTCAGGGATAGATCAGGGATAATATCTATGGCTGTCCCAAACGGCACTCTTCCCTATATAGCGCACTACTTCACGGATATGGCTGTCCTAAATGGCACCCTCCTCCCTAAGTAGTGCACTACTTCAGGGATACATCAGGGATAAGGCTGTCCCAAATGGCACCCTCCTCCCTAAGTAGTGCACTACTTCAGGGATACATCAGGGATATGGCTGTCCCAAATGTCACCCTCCTCCCTAAGTAGTGCACTACTTCAGGGATACATCAGGGATACATCAGGGAAATGGCTGTCCCAAATGGCACCCTCCTCCCTAAGTAGTGCACTACTTCAGGGATACATCAGGGAAATGGCTGTCCCAAATGTCACCCTCCTCCCTAAGTAGTGCACTACTTCAGGGATACATCAGGGAAATGGCTGTCCCAAATGTCACCCTCCTCCCTAAGTAGTGCACTACTTCAGGGATATGGCTGTCCCAAATGGCACCCTCCTCCCTATATTAGTGCACTATAGAGGGAATAAGGTGCCATTTGGGACTCATATATATGTGGATCTGAGGTGGATTCCAGCTGTACGGCATTTCTAGTCAGATGTTTCCCTTCAGGTCCTCTGGGAGAGACAGGCAGTGTGTGTGTGTGTGTGTGTGTGTGTGTGTGTGTGTGTGTGTGTGTGTGTGTGTGTGTGTGTGTGTGTGTGTGTGTGTGTTGAGGTGGCTGAAGCAAGCCATTAAACTATCCTATCCAGCCAGGGTGGGTTCTGTTCCATTCCAAGTCTATAGCTTCTGCTACAATCTGCTAGGTCATTCCAAACCAGCTAGAAAGTTATAGAAGGTGTGTGTGTGTGTGTGTGTGTGTGTGTGTGTGTGTGTGTGTGTGTGTGTGTGTGTGTGTGTGTGTGTGTGTGTGTGTGTGTGTGTGTGTGTGTGTGTGTGTGTGTGTATGTTTCTCCAATTATCCACATCTGTGTTCACACATCTCTCCAGCTGGTGTGAGTGTGTTCCTACCAGCAGCAGTCACCCTCTCTCTGACCCCACTCTCTCTGACACCTCTCTCCTCTCTCTCTCTCTTCCCTCTCTCTTTCTTCCCCCTCTCCTCACTGACAACACCTCTCTCTCTGACCCCTCTCCTCACCGACAGACAACACCTTCCTCTCTCTCTCTCTCTCTCTCTCTGACCCCTCTGCTTACTGCCCCTCACTGACAGACACACACCTGGCCAGGCTTTCCTCTGGTCCTCCTGGGGCCTCTGGGACCTCCTGAAACAATAACCACCACAACACTAGTGCCCTGCAGTTTTCATAGTGAACAGCAGTGGGCACTGTGATACCAAAACACTGCTCAATCAGCTTGACATGACACTGGATATGTCCCAAATGGCCCCGTTTATGTCTTTTGATCAGGGCCCGTAGGGATAAGGAATGGCCCGCTGTTCATTTATTTTGATCAGGGCCCGTAGGGATAAGGAATGGCCCGCTGTTTATTTATTTTGATCAGGGCCCATAAGGATAAGGAATGGCCCGCTGTTTATTTATTTTGATCAGGGCCCGTAAGGATAAGGAATGGCCCGCTGTTCATTTATTTTGATCAGGGCCCGTAGGGATAAGGAATGGCCCGCTGTTCATTTCTTTTGATCAGGGCCCGTAGGGATAAGGAATGGCCCGCTGTTTATTTATTTTGATCAGGGCCCATAAGGATAAGGAATGGCCCGCTGTTTATTTATTTTGATCAGGGCCCGTAAGGATAAGGAATGGCCCGCTGTTCATTTATTTTGATCAGGGCCCGTAGGGATAAGGAATGGCCCGCTGTTCATTTCTTTTGATCAGGGCCCGTAGGGATAAGGAATGGCCCGCTGTTCATTTATTTTGATCAGGGCCCGTAAGGTTAAGGGTTATGGTGCCATATGGGAAACAGCCTCTTTGGGCTTGTCAGGGGTTGTTTATGATCAGAAACTCATCTTAGCTAAATGAAACCAACAGGGGGAAATTCTTTACACCGTTATTGACAACCCACACATAGAAAGTCCCAGAGAAGCTGGGAACAATTTTCATTCCATGGAATGTCTCTTATTATTTTATGTCTTTTATTTATTTTACTAGGCAAGTCACTTAAGAACAAATTCTTATTTTCAATGACGGTCTAGGAACAGTGGGTTAACTGCCTGTTCAGAGGCAGAATGACAGATTTGTACCTTGTCAGCTCAGGGATTTGAACTTGCAACCTTTCGGTTACTAGTCCAACGCTCGAATCACTAGGCTACCCTGCCGCCCCATATCTTTTCTTGGAAGATGTGCTCCAACACAGTCAGGTAGAGCGTCCAGTACACCAGTCAGGTAGAGCGTCCAGTACACCAGTCAGGTAGAGCGTCCAGTACACCAGTCAGGTAGAGCGTCCAGTACACCAGTCAGGTAGAGCGTCCAGTACACCAGTCAGGTAGAGCGTCCAGTACATCAGTCAGGTAGAGCGTACAGTACACCAGTCAGGTAGAGCGTCCAGTACACCAGTCAGGTAGAGCGTACAGTACACCAGTCAGGTACAACGTACAGTACACCAGCCAGGTACAACGTACAGTACACCAGCCAGGTACAACGTACAGTACACCAGCCAGGTACAACGTACAGTACACCAGCCAGGTACAACGTACAGTACACCAGCCAGGTACACCGTACAGTACACCAGCCAGGTACACCGTACAGTACACCAGTCAGGTACACCGTACAGTACACCAGTCAGGTACAACGTACAGTACACCAGTCAGGTACAACGTACAGTACACCAGTCAGGTACAACGTACAGTACACCAGCCAGGTACAACGTACAGTACACCAGCCAAGTACAACGTACAGTACACCAGCCAGGTACACCGTACAGTACACCAGCCAGGTACACCGTACAGTACACCAGTCAGGTACAACGTACAGTACACCAGTCAGGTACAACGTACAGTACACCAGTCAGGTACAACGTACAGTACACCAGTCAGGTACAACGTACAGTACACCAGTCAGGTACAACGTACAGTACACCAGTCAGGTACAACGTACAGTACACCAGTCAGGTACAACGTACAGTACACCAGTCAGGTACAACGTACAGTACACCAGTCAGGTACAACGTACAGTACACCAGTCAGGTACAACGTACAGTACACCAGTCAGGTACAACGTACAGTACACCAGTCAGGTAGAACGTACAGTACACCAGTCAGGTAGAACGTACAGTACACCAGTCAGGTAGAACGTACAGTACACCAGTCAGGTAGAATGTAGAGTACACGTCATGTAGAATGTAGAGTACCAGTCAAAAGTTGGGACACACCTACACGTTCAAGGAGTGTGCAAAGCTGTCATCAAGGCAAAGGGTGGCTACTTTGAAGAATGTCAAATAAAAATATATTTTGATATTCTTTAACACTTTTTTGGTTACTACATGATTCCATGTGTGATATTTCATAGTGTTGATGTCTTCCCTATTATTCTACATGTATATGTTGTTCTGGTCCTATAGAATGTATATGTTGTTCTGGCCCTAGAGAATGTTGTTCTGGTCCTATAGAATGTATATGTTGTTCTGGTCCTATAGAATGTTGTTCTGGTCCTATAGAATCTATATGTTGTTCTGGTCCTATAGAATGCATATGTTGTTCTGGTCCTATAGAATGCATATGTTGTTCTGGTCCAGTAGAATGTATATGTTGTTCTGGTCCTACAGAATGTATATATTGTTCTGGTCCTACAGAATGTATATATTGTTCTGGTCCAGTAGAATGTATATGTTGTTCTGGTCCAGTAGAATGTATATGTTGTTCTGGTCCAGTAGAATGTGGTTCTGGTCCAGTAGAATGTATATGTTTTTCTGGTCCAGTAGAATGTATATGTTGTTCTGGTCCTATAGAATGTATATGTTGTTCTGGTCCTATAGATTGTTGTTCTGGTCCTATAGAATGTTGTTCTGGTCCTATAGAATGTTGTTCTGGTCCTATAGAATGTTGTTCTGGTCCTATAGATTGTTGTTCTGGTCCTATAGAATGCATATGTTGTTCTGGTCCTATAGAATGTATATGTTGTTCTGGTCCTATAGATTGTTGTTCTGGTCCTATAGAATGTTGTTCTGGTCCTATAGAATGTTGTTCTGGTCCTATAGATTGTTGTTCTGGTCCTATAGAATGTATATGTTGTTCTGGTCCTATAGAATGTTGTTCTGGTCCTATAGACTGTTGTTCTGGTCCTATAGACTGTTGTTCTGGTCCTATAGACTGTTGTTCTGGTCCTATAGACTGTTGTTCTGGTCCTATAGAATGTTGTTCTGGTCCTATAGATTGTTGTTCTGGTCCTATAGAATGTTGTTCTGGTCCTATAGATTGTTGTTCTGGTCCTATAGATTGTTGTTCTGGTCCTATAGAATGTTGTTCTGGTCCTATAGATTGATGTTCTGGTCCTATAGATTGATGTTCTGGTCCTATTGATTGATGTTCTGGTCCTATAGAATGTTGTTCTGGTCCTATAGAATGTTGTTCTGGTAATATAGATTGTTGTTCTGGTCCTATAGATTGTTGTTCTGGTCCTATAGAATATTGTTCTGGTCCTATAGAATGTATATGTTGTTCTGGTCCTATAGAATGTATATGTTGTTCTGGTCCTATAGAATGTATATGTTGTTCTGGTCCTATAGAATGTTGTTCTGGTCCTATAGATTGATGTTCTGGTCCTATAGATTGATGTTCTGGTCCTATAGAATGTTGTTCTGGTCCTATAGAATGTTGTTCTGGTCCTATAGATTGTTGTTCTGGTCCTATAGATTGTTGTTCTGGTCCTATAGAATGTATATGTTGTTCTGGTCCTATAGAAGTTTGTTGCTGGTCCTATAGAATATATATGTTGTTCTGGTCCTATAGAATATATATGTTGTTATGGTCCTATAGAATGTATATGTTGTTCTGGTCCTATAGAATGTATATGTTGTTCTGGTCCTATAGAATGTATATGTTGTTCTGGCCCTAGAG